>NC_053394.1:50018751-50056251 GCF_905171765.1 Bufo bufo
TTTTTTTTAAGTGTGACAAGTGCTTTATCCTCCCACGGTCATGAAGGGGTGTACTTGGTCTGCAATAATGTTTGAGTAGGTGATACGTGTCAAAGTAACATCCATATGAATGCCCGAACCCAATTCTTCCCAGGAGAACGTTGCCTGCAGCATCACAATGCCTCTAGTGCCATCTCTTTCAGGTAAATAGCCCAGCCATAAAGAGGACCTGTCACCTCTCCAAATATACAGTAATCTACTGTCTGTTATCTGCTAGTATAATAGTAGGTATATAATTGGGATGAGTGTATGACAGCTCTGTTCTCTTCATAGGCTTAGATAAAGATTAGTGTGATGTTCTAATTGAGTCATTACAGGGGGGCTCCGGTCACACTTGTCTGACTGCAGGGTGGTATTGATTTAAATCAAACTTATTTAAATCACTAGTCAGTAAGGCTGGATTTAAATCATAGTTTTCTACATAAAGACTAATTCTTGCTGGTATAACTTATAATATGCAAGTAGATGAAGATTTTTAGAATAACAACTTTTCATATTAGTTTGATTAGGTTGATTCTGTATTCATAGGTTTGTAGAAGTTAGGATTAAGGTCTTTTTCTCAACTCTGTTCATGTTATAACATTTTTGCTGTGAAGAAGAGGCATGTGATCTCTGCTGAGTCAAATTCAGTTTTGAGAACTGCAAAAGTAAACCAAGCATCTGTGATTATATCTTGTAGGCAGAGAAACTGCCCAATAATCTTACAAAAATCTCTGGAAGAGCAGGACATTGTGAATGTATTAATGGAATTTATTTACCAAAAAAATTAAACTTATACAGCCTTATTCTACATAATTAAAATACTAATCTTTATTTCACAATGGAATAGCCTTCGGATGGTAATATATTTTCCTCTAAAAGTATTTTATATAAAAATAAAAAAAAATCCGATTTTAAATCAAAATTTTTTTTTTTTAAATCATTGATTTTTATCCACCCTGTCTGAGAGAATTAAGTGAAACTGCCATGTTAAGTCCCCCCCCCAAAAAAGTTAGTCAAGACAGGAAGTAGAATACATGCAGTACCTTCACAAAATTATACCCAGAAAGCCATCCACCAGATTTTTGTAACACATAAATAAAATATTACCATATTTTTTTTACCCCATAAGACACCCTTTTTTTTTTACCCCATAAGACACCCATAAGACATCCTTTCTGAAAGTGCTTGTTAATACAGTAGGACTGGGGAGAATGCTTTGCTCCTTGTGCTGGCTCTGTACTCAATGCTCCTGGTCTTCTCTTGGTTCTGCGCTGTGACCTGCGCACAGTGTGAGGACGTAGGCGGGCTCTGTGACCTCATTCTGTGATGTCAGGGCACAGTGTGGCAGGAAGAGCGGCTTCGGCGTCCAGGAGGAGGAGAGATGAGTTGATTTTTTATTTTCCGTTTGATCTGAGATCTGACTAACATGGGGGTCTGAGCTAGGCTCTAATTAACATTGGGGTCTGATTCTCGGTCTGACCTGAGGTCTGATTAACATTAGAGTCCGATGAAAAATATATATATTTTTTTGTTTTCCTCCTCTAATACCTAGGTGTGTCTTATAGGGTGAAAAATACGGTACATAGAATATTCGCATATTATTATTTTGATCAATGGTAGTGTCCCTTTAAATTGTGACACTTTAATTTTGTTAGGGTTTGGTCACACATCAGTAATTCATGTCTGTGTGCTGTCCGTGATCCTTTAAACTGTGTGTTTTCAGACGTCAGTTTTTTTTCCGTAGATAAATAGCTACACAGCATTAGGGCTCGTTCACACGACTGTTGGTGTCCCTTTCCCATATTGCGGACCGCATTTGCGGATCCGCAAAACACTGGCACCGTTCCGTTGTCATTCCGCATCATAGATGCGGACCCATTCATTTCAATGGGTCCGCAAATCCGGAGATGCGGAATGGAAGCACGGAACACTACGGAGTGCTTTCTGGGGTTCCGTTGCATGCCTCCGCACCGCAAAAAGATAGAACGTGCTCTATCTTTTTATGGAAAGGAGGGATCGCGGACCCATTCAAGTGAATAGGTCTGCGATTTCCCATGCGCCTGCCCCGCGGACCGAAATTTGCGGTTCACAGCACGGGACACCAACGGTCGTGTGAACGAGCCCAAAAAAAAAAACAGAAGCATGAACTATTTTAGTCTGTTCTGTTGTCAGAACTCCCCCCATGCATTTCAGTGGGTCAGTGAATATTGCAGACAGCGCTTGGATGCCCTCGGTGTGTGGTCCATTTTTATTACTACCAATTACTAATACATTGCACAGAAAATGAAAAGCAATTAGGTTACAAAAAAATATTTAAAAAAAACCTGCTTAGCCATGATGAAAACACACATCTGAACTTGGACCTTTTGCGTTTGCAAAATGGACACTGACATGTGAAAAAGTCCTCACACCTACGACCTATCCGCTGCGTGGGTCGTCGGTATAGATTGACACCATCGCCGATCAGCTGTTTGTCGGAGCTCCGGCACCAGACTAACACAGCAGCATCCACTGCTCTGCTCTCATGAACTTCAGCTGCTGTTTCATACAATGCACAGAACTCCTTTTATTGAGGAGTGACCTGATAACTTACGTAAGCCGCCTTTGTATTAGAACACCACCTGCTTTCTTTCAGGAGCCCAAATTTGTTTCTAAAGCTCTGGTTGTTTTCATTGCACCATGGCTCAGCCTTCAATAAACAGTCCAGTAAAATATGGCTTGTGTCATATCGTCAGCAATGCAAACAATTAAGCAGTATAAGGCGTTGTCCACGTCCTCGCTGCTGGTTCTTTTGCCATAAAAGGTTTTGCACATACCAGTTGAAGTGTTTATGGGTAAACCCCAAATGCCATTCTTGGTCTCTGGTGTAGCTTATGCACTTCCTAAAATAAAGCTCTTGGTTTTGCTTTGATGTCTGTTTCCCTGTGATCTACAGAACTATAATTAGTGGTACATTTAGTGTTAATTTTAGACTCTTGGGAGAATCTTTCATGCTGAAGACCCCTTCCTCCACCACCCCTAAAAAAAATGCACGGTGGGCAACTATTGCCAATGTTTTAAATTTAACTTAGAGCAATGGATGGTTGCTCCATCGATGCCGATGTCCAGACAGAAGCTTTGTTCTGCTTTTGTTGGTCCCTGCCATCTAGCACAGTGAGGCAGGCATTTATGGTGGCAGAAGATCCAGAGATTGGAGGCTACAGCTACTGGATTAGGATCCATTTTTATACAGTATGGAAATAGTCCAATCCTTTCATGAAATGAATAGCTGAGAATTTAAAAGGGTTCTCCAAGTGTTAAATACCAGTGACCTTCATCTGACACATGGCCTAGGCCAGGGATGGCCAACCTACAGCTGCTGTAAAACTACAACTCCCACCATGCCCTGCTGTAGGCAGTGTGGGCATGCTGGGAGTTGTAGTTGTGCAACAGCTGGAAAGCCTCAGGTTGGCCAGCTCAGTCCCATTCAAGTGAATGGTACTGAGCTGCAATACCAAGCACAACCGCTATACAATGGACGGCGAGGAGGCCGCAGTCCTCGCCTCAGCTCTGCTGCCTCTTCAAATAGCTTCAATCAGTCAGACCCCCACCAATCACATACTGATGACCTATCCTAAAGATAGGTCATCAGTATTAAACACTCAGAATACCCCTTTAAATATATGTTGCCAAAGTCAAGAGAACATGGGGGAGATTTATCATCGGGGATTTTTAAAGTCCGTTTTGCAGTCTCCCTTGCCGTGATTTGCAGCACGCTTGTCCAATCTTGCACAATGTGTGATAAATTTGGTACATCTTTAAAGGGGTTGAGCAAGAATTGGGGGGGGGGGGGGGGGGGGTCAACAGCCCTCTACTTGGCAGGACGTGTTAAGGAAAGGTTACTTACCTGCTCCTCTGCCCTGCAATGTTCCCCTGGGATCCCTCGCTAAAAACATCCAGTTTGACTCTTGTCTGTGACCAGCTCCCCTTACGTCATGACAAATGATCACGTCCAGTGATTGACTGCAGATGGCATTAAAATGCATATTTTCAGTGAGGGGAGCGCAGCAGAGCATCAAAGGCCTAGAGGAGAAGGAGCCAGCGTTGGGGAAGCAGGCAAGTAAGCTTCCCTTTTACAGGTGGGGGGAAGGGGTAGAGGGACGACCTTCCCCCCCCTTCCCCCCAAATTCTTGCATGACTCCTTAAAGTCTGGCACTTCTGTCTGGAGATACTATTCCACTGTCTACACTGCATTTTTTTTTTTTTTTTTTTTACCCCTGACAATTTATGCAACTTTTTAAAAAGTCAGTGTCGATACGTTTCTCTTTAGTCGGCTTAACAGGTTAAACATGCACCCCTTTCAACCCACTGGAGTGAATGCTTTTGTCATAGATCTGCAGTGAATACTATAAAAAGACAAAATATTGCACAAATAAGCCCAAAAAGTCACAAAGCCTTATTCTAAATGGTAACATGCATAGTTTTTTGTACGGCTGTACAGTTCAGCCTCTTATTCTGCAAGTTGATCCAGAGGAAAAAAAAAATAAAACCTGTGAGGTAAAAGACAATTTTGCTCATTTTAGGGGGGGGAAATCCTGACTCCAGTCAGGAAACCAGAACTCCCTGGATCAACGACCCATCTCTAGTAAGTATTTTTTATTTGTGTGTGTGTGTGTGTATATATATATATAATTATTGTTCTATTTCTCATTTGCCTTCAGAACTGCCTTAATTCTACGTGGCATTGATTCAACAAGGTGCTGATAGCATTCTTTAGAAATGTTGGCCCATATTGATAGGATCGCATCTTGCAGTTGATGGAGATTTGAGGGATGCACATCCAGGGCACGAAGCTCCCGTTCCACCACATCCCAAAGATGCTTTATTGGGTTGAGATCTGGTGACTGTGGGGCCATTTTAGTACAGCGAACTCATTGTCATGTTCAAGAAACCAATTTGAAATAATTCGAGCTTTGTGACATGGTGCATTATCCTGCTGGAAGTAGCCATCAGAGGATGGGTACATGGTGGTCATGAAGGGATGGACATGGTCAGAAACAATGCTCAGGTAGCCCAGGGCATTTAAACGATGCCCAATTGGCACTAAGGGGCCTAAAGTGTGCCCAGAAAACATCCCCCACACCATTACACCACCACCACCAGCCTGCACAGTGGTAACAAGGCATGATGGATACATGTTCTCATTCTGTTTACGCCAAATTCGGACTCTACCATTTGAATGTCTCAACAGAAATCGAGACTCATCAGACCAGGCAACATTTTTCCAGTCTTCAACAGTCCAATTTTGGTGAGCTCGTGCAAATTGTAGCCTCCTTTTCCTATTTGTAGTGGAGATGAGTGGTACCCGGTGGGGTCTTCTGCTGTTGTAGCCCATCCGCCTCAAGGTTGTGCGTGTTGTGGCTTCACAAATACTTTGCTGCATACCTCGGTTGTAACAAGTGGTTATTTCAGTCAACGTTGCTCTTCTATCAGCTTGAATCAGTCGGCCCATTCTCCTCTGACCTCGAGCATCCACAAGGCATTTTTGCCCACAGGACTGCCGCATACTGGATGTTTTTCCCTTTTCACACCATTCTTTGTAAACCCTAGAAATGGTTGTTCGTGAAAATCCCAGTAACTGAGCAGATTGTGAAATACTCAGACCGGCCCGTCTGGCACCAACAACCATGCCACGCTCAAAATTTCTTAAATCCCCTTTCTTTCCCATTCTGACATTCAGTTTGGAGTTCAGGAGATTGTCTTGACCAGGACCACCCCCCTAAATGCATTAAAGCAACTGCCATGTGATTGGTTGACTAGATAATTGCATTAATGAGAAATAGAACAGGTGTTCCTAATAATTCTTTAGGTCAGTGTTTCCCAACCAGTGTGCCTCCAGCTGTTGCAAAACTACAACTCCCAGCATGCCCGCACAGCCAAAGACTGTCCGGGCATGCTGGGAGTTGTAGTTTTGCAACAGCTGGAGGCACACTGGTTGGGAAACACTGCTTTAGGTGAGTGTGTGTGTGTGTGTGTATATGTATATATTAGTGTGAAGGCTGTGTACAGCCTGTAATTGTGGGAGGAGCTCCCTCCCCTACTTATACCTAGCTCGTTTCCTGTGCCCCTCCCTCCC
Source organism: Bufo bufo (assembly GCF_905171765.1). Classification (NCBI taxonomy): domain Eukaryota; kingdom Metazoa; phylum Chordata; class Amphibia; order Anura; family Bufonidae; genus Bufo; species Bufo bufo. The sequence goes on from NC_053394.1 coordinate 50,024,888, forward strand.
ATCCCCTTTTCTCATCTATCCCTCCTTGGGTGGCCCACATATTTAGGCCTTACCTCGTTTCTGGCTCCGGGCACACTCCAGCCAGATAGGTCGGGGCAGTACGTAGGCATGCCTCTTCTGTCCCTCGCTCAGCTCTTACCACAAATATATATATATAATTAGTGCCTTGTTGAAGTTTTTTTTTAATTATTATTATTATTATTATTATTATTATTATTGTGAAACAAACAGAAAATAGGACAAAATAACAGAAAAAGTCAATGTGCATAACTATTCACCCCCATAAAGTCAGTACTTTGTAGAGCCACCTTTTGCGGCAATCACAGCTACAAGTCGCTTTGGATAAGTCTCTATGAGCTTGCCACATCTTACCACTGGGATTTCTGCCCATGCCTCCTTTGTAAAACTGCTCCAGCTTCTTCAAGTTGGATGGTTTGCACTTGTGAACAGCAATCTTTAAGTCTGACCACAGATTTTCTATTGGATTGAGATCTGGGCTTTGACTAGGCCATTCCAACACATTTACATGTTTCCCCTTAAACCACTCAAGTGTTTCTTTATTAGTGTGTTTGGGGTCATTGTCCTGCTGGAAGGTGAATCTCCGCCCTAGCCTCAAATCACGCACAGAGTGGGAGAGGTTTTGCTCAAGAATATCCCTGTATTTAGCACCATCCATCTTTCCCTCCACTCTGACCAGTTTCCCAGTCCCCCCAGCATGATGCTGCCACCACCATGTTTCACTGTCTGGATGGTGTTCTTTGGGTGATGTGATGTGTTGGGTTTGCGCCAGACAGTTTTCTTTGGCCGAAAAGTTCGATTTTAGTCTCCTCAGACCGGAGCACCTTCCTCCATACATTTTGGGAGTCTCCCACATGCCTTTTTGCGAACTCACAACGTGCCTTTTTGTTTTTAGCTGGAAGTAATGGCTTTCTTCTGGCCACTCTGCCATAAAGCCTAACTCTATGGAGCATACGGCTTATTGTCTTCCTATGTAGAGATACTCCAGTCTCTGCTGTGGAACTCTGCAGCTCCTCCAGGGTTACTTTAGGTCTCTGTGCTGCCTCTCTGATTAATGCCCTCCTTGCCCTGTCCGTGAGTTTTGGTGGGTTTCTTGTAAGGTTTGCTGTTGTGCCATGTTCTTTCCATTTAGTTATGATAGATTTGATGGTGCTCCTGGGGACCATCAAAGATTTGGATATTATTTTTTTTTAACCCTGACTTGTACTTCTCAACAACATTATCCCTTACTTGTTTGGAGAGTTTCTTGGTCTTCATGGCAGTGTTTGGTCAGTGATGCCTCTTGCTTAGGTGTTGCAGCCTCTGGGGCTTTTCAAAAAAGGTGTGTGTATATATAATGACAGATCATGTGACACTTGGATTGCGCACAGGTGGACATCATTTCACTAATTATGTGACTTCTGAAGGTATTTGCTTGCACCAGAGCTTTTTATGTGCTTCCTAACAAAGGGGGTGAATACATAAACGCATGCCAATTTTCTGTTTTCTATTTCTGAACAATAGTTTTATTTATATATTTTTCTCATTTCACTTCACCAACTTCTGATCCATCACATAAAATTCAGATTAACAAAACATTGAACTTAACCTCTTAAGGACATAGGGCGTACAGGTACGCTCTTGTGCCCTGGTACTTAAGGACACAGGGCGTACATGTACGCCCTGTGTATTTTCGATCACTGCCGTGCGGCTGGCAGTGATCGGAACCCGGTGCCTGCTCAAATCATTGAGCAGGCACCTAGGCTAAATGAGCAGGGGGGGTCCCGTGACCCCCCCCCCCCCCCCATGTCGGCGATCGCGGCAAACCGCAGGTCAATTCAGACCTGCGGTTTGCTGCGATTTCTGCATTTTCTGATCCCCGCGGTCCCTGACCGCGGGGATCAGAAACTTTTATATGCCTAAAATATAGTTTTATTCACCCCCCCTGCACACCCGAATGATTTTATGGTGGCAGGAGGTGCAGGGGGAGGGTTGCGGGAGGCGGGCGGTGCGGCAGGCGGGATTGCGATCCCCCGCCCACCTTCCCTTGAATAAACGTTGGCTTCTAGTGGGTATACCAGGGTGCCAGCACATTGCTGGCACCCTGGGATAAACGGCTGACATCTGCGATGCGATGTCAGCCGTTTACCCCTTTCCATACATCGGTCCGTACGGACCGCTGTATGGAAAAGGTTAACAGCGCAGGGAGCTCCCTCCCTCTCCCATCGGTGGGCTGCTGTGCCTTTGCAGCCCCCCGATGGGAGAGGGAGAGAGCCCCCCGACAGCCCCGTCCTTACCCTTCCCCGTCTGCGAAGTTTCGACAACTACTGAGCAGACGGGGAAGGTTCCCATGGCAACAGGACGCCGTCTCAGGCGTCCTGCTGTCCATGGTGCTGAACAGATCTGTGCTAAAAGGCATAGATCTGTTCAGACAAAGTGTAAAATACAGTTCAGTACAATATATATTGTACTGTACTGTATTATACAGACATCAGACCCACAGGATCTTTATGAACCAAGTGGGTCTGGGTCAAAAAAAAGTGAATAAAAGTGAAAATAAAGTAAAAATCAAAAAACACATTTATCACTGATTAAAAAAATAAAATTCCCTACACATCGCCGCGTCCGTAACGACCTGATCTATAAAACGGTCATGTTACTTTACCCGAACGGTGAACGCCATAAAAAAAAAAAAAAAAAAAAAAACTATGATGAAATTGAAATTTTGCCCACCTTACTTCCCAGAAAAGGTAATAAAAGTGATCAAAAAAGTCGCATGTACGCCAAAATTGTAACAATCAAACCGTCATCTCATCCCGTAACAATCATACCCTACCCAAGATAATCGCCCAAAAACTGAAAAAACTATGGCTCTTAGACTATGGAAACACTAAAACATGATTTTTTTTTTGTTTCAAAAATGAAATCATTGTGTAAAACTTACATAAATAAAAAAAAAGTATACATATTAGGTATCGCCACGTCCGTATCGACCGGCTCTATAAAAATATCACATGATCTAACCCCTCAGATGACCACCGTAATAAAATATAAATAAAAACGGTGTAAAAAAAGCAATTTTTTGTCATCTTACGTCACAAAAAGTGTAATAGCAAGTAATCAAAAAGTCATATGCACCTCAAAATAGATGCCAATCAAACTGTCATCTCATCCCGCAAAAAATGAGACCCTACTATAATCGCCCAAAAACAGAAAAAACTATGGCTCTTAGACTATGGAGACACTAAAACATTTTTTTTGTTTTAAAAATGAAATCATTGTGTAAAACTTATATAAATAAAAAAAATTGTATACATATTAGGTATCGCCGCGTCCATGACAACCTGCTCTATAAAATTACCACATGATCTAACCTGTCAGATGAATGTTGTAAATAACAAAAAAAAAAACGGTGCCAAAAAAGCTTTTTCTTGTTACCTTGCCGCACAAAAAGTGTAATATAGAGCAACCAAAAATCATATGTACCCTAAACTAGTACCAACAAAACTGCCAACCTATCCCGTAGTTTCTAAAATGGGGTCACTTTTTTGGATTTTCTACTCTAGGGGTGCATCAGGGGGGCTTCAAATGGGACATGGTGTAAAAAAAAAACAGTCCAGCAAAACCTGCCTTCCAAAAACCGTATGGCATTCCTTTCCTTCTGCGCCCTGCCGTGTGCCCGTACAGCGGTTTACGACCACATATGGGGTGTTTCTGTAAACTACAGAATCAGGGCCATAAATAATGAGTTTTGTTTGGCTGTTAACCCTTGCTTTGTAACTGGAAAAAAAATATTAAAATGGAAAATCTGCCAAAAAAGTGAAATTTTGAAATTGTATCTCTATTTTCCATTAAATCTTGTGCAACACCTAAAGGGTTAACAAAGTTTGTAAAATCTGTTTTGAATACCTTGAGGGGTGTAGTTTCTTAGATGGGGTCACTTTTAGGGAGTTTCTCCTCTAGGGGTGCAACAAGATGGGGTCACTTTTAGGGAGTTTCTCCTCTAGGGGTGCATCAGGGGGCTTCAAATGGGACATGGTGTAAATAAACCAGTCCATAAAAATCAGCTTTCCAAAAACCAAACGGCGCACCTTTCACTCTACGCCCGTGGCCGTACAGTAGTTTACGGCCACATATTGGGTGTTTCTGTAAACGGCAGAGTCAGGGCAATAAAGATAGTCTTGTTTGACTGTTAACCCTTGCTTTGTTAGTGGAAAAAATGGGTTAAAATGAAAAATTAGACAAAAAAATGAAATTCTCAAATTTCCTCCCCATTTGCCAATAACTCTTGTGCAACACCTAAAGGGTTAACAACGTATGCAAAATCAGTTTTGAATACCTTGAGGGGTGTAGTTTCTTAGATGGGGTCATTTTTGGGTGGTTTCTATTACGTAAGCCTCGCAAAGTGACTTGAGACCTGAACTGGTCCCTAAAAATTGAGTTTTTGTAAATTTCTGAAAAATTTCAAGATTTTCTTAACTTCTAAGCCTTATAACATCCCCAAAAAATTAAATATCATTCCCAAAATAATTCAAACATGAAGTAGACATATGGGGAATGTAAAGTCATCACAATTTTTGGGGGTATTACTATGTATTACAGAAGTAGAGAAACTGAAACTTTGAAATTTGCTAATTTTTCCAAATTTTTGTTAAATTAGGTATTTTTTTGTGCAAAAAAAATAATTTTTTTGACTTCATCTTACCAGTGTCATGAAGTACAATATGTGACGAAAAAACAATCTCAGAACGGCCTGGATAAGTCAAAGCGCTTTAACCGCCTCCGGACCGCCTAACGCAGGATCGCGTTCCGGAGGCGGCAGCGCTGTGCAGAGTCGCGCATATACGTGTCATCTCGCGAGACGCGAGATTTCGCTCAAAGCCGGCCCGCGCATGCGCATCGCGGGCCGGCAAAAGTTAAAGAACAATTTCGTCACCAGCCTGCCAGCAACGATCATTGGCTGGCAGGCTGGCGATTTTCAATGGTAAATATGATCTGTTATATGGCTTGTCTGCTCTTCTGCTGGTCCTTTTCGTCGGTTGGATCCAGCAGAGGAGCAGACTTCACAGTGAGTAGCACCAACACCACACTTTAGCCCCAGATCACCCCCTGCACCCCAATTAACCCTTTGATCGCCCCTTTGATCGCCCCTGTCAATCACTTAGTGAAAGACAAAAAGTGATCAGTGTAAACTGTCACTTTTTTTTTCACTAGTATTGGCTGTTAGGTTTTAGGATAGTTTAGGCCCCTTGGTTAGGTAGTTAGCGATCGGTTAGCGCCCAGCCCACCGCACCGCAGTCACTGATTCGCTGATTAGCGTATCGCTAATCAGTATTTGTACTTTTATAGTATCTGTAAGTGATCAAAACTGATCACGGTCAGATCTATAATAGTATTAATGTCACTTTAGTTCGCTCTCCACCCAAAACGCAGTGTTTGCCCGATTAGGCCTGATTGGTCGCCCACACGTGCGTTCACCCACGCCCGCCCCGCCGCAGTGACAAAAAATATATATTTTTTGATCACTGCACATTCACTTTACAAGCACTGCGGCGATAAAAAAAATCAGTTTTGATATTTTTTATCAACCGCAGCGGCCTCCGGTACTTCGCTAGCCTCCCCTTTGTTAGACAGGCTTGCTTTTTTTCTTGGGTAGTCTCAGGGAATACCCCTAAATTTAGTAGTCCAAAATGTCAAACAGGGGGTATTCTTCTGAAGAGGCCTACAGGATTCTGACCTAGGGTTGGGCGATATACCGGTTTTTCGATATACCGCGATATTAAAAAAACAGCGATATGGCGATATCGCCGTTTCCTAATACCGCGGTATATTTCGTGACGTCACAGCTTTAAAAACTGAGTCCGTGGCGCCGCTGCCCTCCCCCATCATTATCTATATCTACCAGCGGCTCCTCCTGCTTGCTCTGAATGTGCTGTGACTGTCTCCGCCCACCGACCGACGTCTAACGTCTGAATCAGGTGACGCCCCCAGGCTGAGACTAGAGCAGCGCAGTACATACAGACTACAGCAGCGAGTGGTAAAAGGTTTGTAATGTCACTCCAGTCCACTCTGCCTATTACCCCAGTTATATGTCTTGGCCCACAGCCCACTCAGTCCTTCATGCCTGCCAGTGGCTGCATGCTCCGCAGTGAGCCATCATGAGTCCCTCGACTCCCTCCAGTACCTCCCGGCTCCCCCATGACATGATGAGCATGACCAACAAGAAAGAATTATGGTGGTGGCAGCCTGGCAGGCAGGTGACAAGTCAGTCACACAAGTGGCCATAAGACATGGGGGCAGCTGCTGCCCCCCAGCCCCATACTCTAACTAAGTAATGTCTCCTTTTGTGGCTGCTGCAGGCGCAGCTGCCCCCATACTGTATGTAATGTCTCCTTGCGGCTGCGCTCCTTGTGGCCCCCATACAGTATAACGTCTTTGTGGCCCCCCATACACTATAACGTCTCCTTGTGGCCCCCCATACAGTATAACGTCTCCTTGTGGCTGCCCCCATACAGTATAACGTCTCCTTGTGGCTGCCCCCATACAGTATAATGTCTCCTTGTGGCTGCCCCCATACAGTATAACTTCTCCTTGTGGCTGCCCCCATACAGTATAACGTCTCCTTGTGGCTGCCCCCATACAGTATAACGTCTCCTTGTGGCTGCCCCCATACAGTATAACGTCTCCTTGTGGCTGCCCCCATACAGTATAACGTCTCCTTGTGGCTGCCCCCATAGAGTATAACGTCTCCTTGTGGCTGCCCCCATACAGTGTAACGTCTCCTTGTGGCTGCCCCCATACAGTGTAACGTCTCCTTGTGGCTGCCCCCATACAGTGTAACGTCTCCTTGTGGCTGCCCCCATACAGTGTAACGTCTCCTTGTGGCTGCCCCCATACAGTGTAACGTCTCCTTGTGGCTGCCCCCATACAGTGTAACGTCTCCTTGTGGCTGCCCCCATACAGTGTAACGTATCCTTGTGGCTGCCCCCATACAGTGTAACGTCTCCTTGTGGCCCCCCATACAGTGTAACGTCTCCTTGAGGCTGCCCCCATACAGTGTAACGTCTCCTTGAGGCTGCCCCCATACAGTGTAACGTCTCCTTGAGGCTGCCCCCATACAGTGTAACGTCTCCTTGAGGCTGCCCCCATACAGTGTAACGTCTCCTTGTGGCTGCCCCCATACAGTGTAACGTCTCCTTGTGGCTGCCCCCATACAGTATAATGTCTCCTTGTGGCTGCCCCCATACAGTATAATGTCTCCTTGTGGCTGCCCCCATACAGTATAACGTCTCCTTGTGTTTTTTTCTTTAAAACGGGTATTTATCGCGATATATAGAGTTATCGCGATAAATTTTTTAATATCGTTATCGTCTGAATATTTTTGATATCGTCCAACCCTATTCTGACCCAGTCGGATGAGGAATGGGAACCCTCATCTGACGAATCTAGCGAGTCAGAATATGAACCTGTAGAAAGCAGTGGCTCTCTGACCCAAAGTTCGGACGAGGAGGTGGAGGTCCCTGATAGAACCAGGCGTACCCGGCCCGTGTCGCTAGACCACAGGTTATGCAGGATCCGCTTCAAGAGCAGCAGAGTGGGGCTGGCGCTGCCGGATCACGTGGTGAGGCATACACCAGCAGCGCAGCCCTCCCTGGACCTAGTACCAGCACTGCCGTACAACATGGTGACGTGGCGAGCACCAGAAGGGCAGTTGAAGCTGGTACGGTGGCACGTGAAATAGTTACCCCGTCGCAGCCACCGCACAGACAGGCCCGTAAAGCCCCTAGAATCCCTGAGGTGCTGGCAAACCCTGATTGGCAGTCACCAACTTCAGCCGCACCATTAGTTCCCCCTTTCACCGCCCAGTCTGGAGTTCGGGTTGAGACGGCTCATATCGGTTCGGCCCTGGGATTTTTTGAGCTGTTCTTGACTGCGGAGCTCTTGGACTTAGTCGTGGCAGAGACAAACCGGTATGCCACACAATTTATATCCGCCAACCCAGGAAGCTATTATGCCCAGCCTTTCCGGTGGAAACCAGTCCAAGTTTCCGAAATTAAAATTTTTCTGGGCCTTCTCCTCAACATGGGTCTAACTAAAAAGCATGAATTGCGGTCATATTGGTCCACGAACCCGATTCATCACATGCCCAAGTTCTCTGCTGCTATGTCCAGGGCACGATTTGAGGCCATCCTCCGTTTCCTGCATTTTAGCGACAACACCACCTCCCGTCCCAGACGCCACCCATCATTTGACCGGCTTCACAAAATTCGGCCCCTCATAGACCACTTCAACCAGAAATTTGCAGATTTGTATACCCCCGAGCAAAACATCTGCGTAGACGAGTCCCTAATACATTTTACCGGGCGCCTTGGCTTCAAACAATACATCCCAAGCAAGCGTGCCCGGTATGGGGTCAAATTGTATAAGCTCTGTGAAAGGGCCACAGGCTATACCCACAAATTTCGGATCTATGAGGGAAAAGATCAGACCCTGGAGCCGGTCGGTTGCCCTGACTACCTGGGGAGCAGTGGGAAGACAGTCTGGGACTTGGTGTCACCCTTATTTGGCAAGGGGTACCATCTTTATGTGGACAATTTCTACACAAGTGTTGCCCTCTTTAGACATTTGTTTCTAGAACAGATTTGCGCCTGTGGCACCGCGCGAACTAGTCGCGTGGGCTTCCCCCAACGGCTCGTTACCACCCGTCTTGCAAGGGGGGAGAGGGCTGCCTTGTGTAACGAAGAACTGCTCGCGGTGAAATGGAGAGACAAGCGTGACGTTTACATGCTCTCCTCCATTCACGCAGACACGACAATACAAATTGAGCGAGCAACCCGTGTCATTGAAAAGCCCCTCTGTGTCCACGACTATAATTTGCTCATGGGAGGGGTGGACTTCAATGACCAGATGTTGTCTCCGTATTTAGTTTCCCGACGCACCAGACGCTGGTATAAGAAGGTGTCTGTATATTTAATTCAATTGGCTCTGTACAATAGTTTTGTTCTCTACAGTAAGGCTGGGAGAACAGGATCCTTCCTCAAATTCCAGGAAGAGATCATCGAGAACCTCCTGTATCCAGAAGGTTCCGTGGCCCCATCCACCAGTGTAGTTAGCCGTCTACACGAGCGACATTTCCCCAGTGTCGTTCCTGGTACCTCAACCCAACAGTCACCCCGAAAAAGATGTCGTGTCTGTAGCAGGAGTGGAATAAGGCGTGACACCCGCTATTTCTGTCCTGACTGTCCTGACCACCCTGCCCTATGCTTTGGAGAGTGTTTCCGGAAGTACCACACCCAGGTACACTTAGCATCTCACAGGACAGGCACACAGGGCTATTAGGGCCCTTTTACTCACAGCTGCTGCAAACCTCTCCTTTCACCTGGGATAAAGTGCATAACGTACTTCGCCACATCTTTGGGCGATTTGCGCTTTACACATTGTCCCATGGGGAAGGAGTGGTTTGTTCTATAAAGGTAAAAAAAACTAAACAAAAAAAAAATTACCGTTAAGTAAAAAAGTTAACGTTCAGTTAAAAAAGTTAAAAAAAAGTTTATATGTTCTGTTCAAAAGTTAATAAATTTATTGCGTTGCGGCCTGGTTTTTTCTTTTCTTTTTTTTACCTTCCAGGTGGACCAAACGATCGACTAGCTGCAGCACTGATGTGCATTCTGACAGAAGCATTGCGCTGCTGTCAGATTACACGCAAGTCGGTGTATGCGGCGCTGCAAGACGAGATTTCTCCTCTGCAGTAAAAGATACGTTTGCCGAGGCATATGAGCTGAGGAGGTGGCGGTGTTCATATACTTTGGCAAACACTTTGTATATATATATCGATTGATGTGAATGGAGAAATCTGGTTTGCCAGGGCATACGAGCTAAGTGGGTATGGATGTTGGGCGGAGCTCCTATGTCCTGGCAGACGCCTTTCCCCTCCTTTTTCTTTTTTTGGCAGAGATTTTTTCATCCACATTGATCGATGCGAATGAAGAAATCTGTGCCGTTCATTTTTTTCTTTCAGCCCAAAGGTTGAACGGAAAAAAAAAATCTCATTACCCGTATGCTCAATATAAGGAGAATAGCAGAAACTCCTAATGCTGGGCATACATGTAATGATTGCGGAGACCCTCAAATGCCAGGGCAGTACAAACACCCCACAAATAACACCATTTTGGAAAGAAGACACCCCAAGGTATTCGCTGAGGGGCATATTGAGTCCATGAAAGATTTAAATTTTTGTCCCAAGTTAGCGGAAAGGGAGACTTTGTGAAGTGACAAAAAATAAAAAGTTCTATGAACTCACTATGCCCATCAGCGAATACCTTAGGGTGTCTACTTTCCGAAATGGGGTCATTTGTGGGGTGTTTGTACTGTCTGGCCATTGTAGAACCTCAGGAAACATGACAGGTGCTCAGAAAGTCAGAGCTGCTTCAAAAAGCGGAAATTTCACATTTTTGTACCATAGTTTGTAAACGCTATAACTTTTACCCAAACATTTTTTTTTTTTTATCAAAGACATGTAGAACAATAAATTTAGAGCAAAAATTATATATGGATGTCGTTTTTTTTGCAAAATTTTACAACTGAAAGTGAAAAATTTCATTTTTTTGCAAAAAAATCGTTAAATTTCGATTAATAACAAAAAAAGTAAAAATGTCAGCAGCAATGAAATACCACCAAATGAAAGCTCTATTAGTGAGAAGAAAAGGAGGTAAAATTCATTTGGGTGGTAAGTTGCATGACCGAGCAATAAACGGTGATAGTAGGGTAGGTCAGAAGTGTAAAAAGTGGCCTGGTCTTTAAGCTATGGGGGCTGAGGTGGTTAAAGTTATCAGCACTTAAAGTGACTCTGGTCAGATTTGCAAAAGATGGCCTGGTCCTAAGGTGTAAAAAGGCTGTGTCCTTAAGGGGTTAAGGCTGTAATGTAACAAAGTACGAAAAAAGTCAATGTGTGTTTGTGTAAAATATATATATATATATTTACACTAGTGACAGTGACCCAATCTGAGTGTGTACCGTTAATAACCACCCTCTTTCACTGAGCCAGTTACTTACCCACATACAGACGTTTTCTCCCAGTCCAAGCATTCTCATTTTATATACTTACCTTTTATGTGGCACAGTATCAAATGCTTTGGAGATGTCCAGATATATGACATCCATTGACTTGCCGCAGTCAGGTCTACAACTTAACTCCTCATAGAAACTGATTCAATTAGTTTGACATGACGATCCCTCATGAAGCCATGCTGATACGGTGTTATACACTTATTTTCATTGAGATACTCCAAGTTAGCATCTCTTAGAAAACCTTTAAATAGTTTACCCACAACAGATGTTAGACTTACCGGCCTTTAGTTTTTGAATATTGACACCACATTTGCGAAGTACCAATCTTGTGGAATGCTCCCTATCACTATAGAGTCCTTAAATATATAAGGGTCTGTCTATGACCTCACTTAATTCTCTTAGGATACAGGGGTGTATGCCATCTGGAGGCGGTGATTTGTCTATTTTAATCTTTAAGACGCTGCTGCACTTCATCCTTTTTAATGGGGAATTTACTATTACACTCTTCATTTCATCTGAAAGTGTGTTTTCCTTAGTGAATACAGTGGAGATAGAGATACGTTTTCTCCTCATGACTCTCTACAACTTCTCCCTCATCACTCTGTAAAGGGCCAACATTTTCAGGTTTAAACATTTTTTTTATATAGAGTAGAATGTTTTTGGCAATAAGTCTGTCTCCAGGTTGGCTGGTTTTATCGGACTTTTACATATTAAAAATTTTTTCATAGTGTTTCAGTGCTTTCTCACTACCGTTCTGTTTTTAGTGATTTAAATGCTTTCTTTTTGTCACTTATTACTGCCTGGACATTTCTATTTATCCACAATTTTTTTTTTCTTGTTCCTTTCTAGGGATCGGCCGATATAGTTTTTTTATGGCCGATACCGATAATTTGTGAACTTTCAGGCCGATAGCTGATAATTTATACCGATATTCTGGGAATTTTCATTTAAAAAAAAAAAAATAATTTCCTACACAAATCTGCTGAAAATTAATGTTTATTGTTAACGTGTATTTTTTTTTTTGTAAATCTTTCTTTTTCATTTATACTTAATATTTTTATTTTTATTTTTGTTTTTTTTATTATAACTTTTAGCCCCCTTAGGGACTAGAACCCTTGTCCTATTCACCCTGATAGATCTCTATCAGGGTGAATAGGATCTCACACTGTCCCTGCTGCTCTGTGCTTTGTGCACACAGCAGCATGGAGCTGAACATGGCAGCCAGGGCTTTAGTAGCGTCCTGACTGCCATGGTAACCGATCGGAGCCCCGGGATTACACAGCTGGGGCTCCGATCGGAGGAGCAGGGGAGAGGGTATTCTGTGGCCACTGCCACCAATGAATCATACTGGGGGGGGGGGGGGCTTGGGTGGGGGGGCGCACTGCGCCACCAACGTTTTTAATACTGGGACGGGTGTGGGGGGCGCACTGCGCCACCAATGATTAATACTAGGGTGCTTGGGGGGGCTGCACTGCGCCACCAATGAAGAGAAATCTCTTATTAATTCATATACAGGAGGCCGGAGCTGGCTGCAGAATCACATAACCGGCTCCCGACCTCTATGAGCGGTAGCTGCGATCCCCGGCACCTAAGGAGTTAACTACCGCAGATCGCAGCTACCGCTCATAGAGGTCGGGAGCTGGCTATGTGATTCTGCAGCCAGCTCCCGCCTCCTGTATTTGAATTAATGAAAGACTTATCTTCATTGGTGGAGCGGTGGCCACAGCCCCTCCCCTTCTTTTGTCCTCTCTCCTCTAATTGGCGGCAGCGGCAGCACAGGGGGGAGGGAGACACTGCTTCCTTCTCCCCTGTGCTGCTGAGGGAACACTGAGAGCTGAGAGCAGCGCGTTCTGTGTTCCCAATACTTTATCGGTATATCGGCAAAATAGATGCCGATACCGATAACTGTCAAAATCCTGAATATCGGCCGATAATATCGGTAAAACCAATAATCGGTCGATCCCTATTCCTTACCCTTTTATTCCCATAAGGTATGTAGCTCTCACAATTAGTTTGGGATGCTTTTAAAAATATTTTGTGTCCTCAAAAATAAAAATTCTGCCAGTTAGTGAGGCCAATGACCTCTGTTAGCTGGTCAAATTGTGCTTTTTGGAAGTTCTGTATTTGTGTCTCCCTGAAGAAACACTATTTTGAATGAAATTGAAAGGATATTATTTTATGGTCACTATTTCCCAGGTGTCCCCCAACCTGGACATCTGTTGTTCTGTCAGGTCTATTGGCTAATAGGAAGTCCAGTTTGGCCATCCCTCTAGTCAGGTCTTGAACCAGTTGGAAGAGGTAGTTAGTTGTCTTTGGTTATTGCCAAGAACCTGTTTCCTTTACCAGATCTACAGCTTTCAGTTTCCCAGTCTATATCTGGGTAGTTTAAGTCTCCCATTCTGAGACTTTGTGAAGCCAGATTTCTGGAGTACAGGGTGTGCTATTTCATTTGCTCTGTTTTTTGTTTATCCGAAAGGGGAACACAAACTATGATGGACGGGATGTTTACTTCTATATCCACTCTTGGGTTTGGCTCAAAAACTGCAAAAAGAACAGTAATCCAGTGCCATTTTGCTGAGGTGTGCCACGTTTTAGATATTCACTTGAATGAATGGACCGTCTGCTTCTCACTCTCTCCACCGTTATGTTTTTGTTGGTGGGGGCAGCCCAGAACAGGTTATCTGTGGGGGTGTTTGGTTTTGCTCCTCCAGCGATGGCATATTAAACCGTTAATGTTCTACAGTGTACTGTTCCAGAGCAGCAGCAGGGTCGTTCCCGCTGTCGACTGTATTATACCGCAGACACTTGGCTCTCACTGCCTGCATAGGAGAGAACTCCAGGAGTTACTGACGCACCGTGACTTGTTCTGCTATGCTTTTTGTGTAGATCCTATTTACTACAGTGGTATGGAAAGAGCTGAGTGACGACCCTCTTGGCCATTTCCATAAAACGGTTAGCTGGTGCTGCCACTTTGAGCCATCTCACCATAGAAACTGCAAGATGGGACAGCCTCCTTAATGGGTTAATATCTAAATTGTCCTAATTTGTTATTATTTATAATTATAGATTTCTGGTTTTCCATGGTAAGACCTTGTGTGTATATATATTCGAATATGTACTTTTATACAGTATTCTAGTATCAATGGCAAAAAAATGTAGTAAACATTCTATTTTGAGCTTGTCTTGCCTTTCCTGCTGACATTTCCTGCCTGGTATATGTAAGCACGAGAGCGGAATGATTTGCAAATTTCTAAAGAAATTAAGAGTGCAGAACTGCCACTTGTTTTCTACTGCCCTAGCGTGGTCATGTCGCGGTTCTCTTTAAAAGTGCAGCGTGCTGGGGGAAAACTGCATGAAGGGAACTCTAGTCGTAAAAGACACCGCAAACAATGGCAGAAAAAGCGCCCACAAAAAGTTTTTTAGGGGTAAAATACACCAATGCCAAATTCTTGTGTGTAAGGACCTCAAGCCTACTTCTGTGAAAAGCCACAATTGCAGTACCTCGTGTAAAAACCTGACTTCTAAGGCTACTTTCACACTAGCGTTAATATTTTCCGGTATTGAGATCCTTCATAGGGTCAATAGCGCCAATGTGAACCCGGCCTAAGTTGTATAATGAACTAATATGGTCTCTACCGTTCTCCCATATTTGTTCCAGTATGTTAAAACTGGTGGCATGGTACCATGTTGTGAGAAAACAAACAAATCAAAAACCTTCTAACCATACACTGGCAAACAAATAGTGCAGTCATACAACTCCTTTCTTCTTTGTTCATGGTTTTATGGATTTTCCTCTTGCTTGAAGCACTGTCTTTGGTAGGCACGTCCAGTATGTAAGCGCAGCCATGCGCGCTGTTCTCGCGCTCTGCTCGCCGGCTCCCGTCCCTGTCTTCTCTGCTGTGATAATGCGATTTGCATTCATGCTCTGCCACTTCTCTCCACCCAAGTGCTTTCTACTTAACTAACTTGAGGGACTGTCAGTTGCTCATCTGCTATTGGCACCGTGGTGGTTTTTACCGGAGCTATTAAGAAACCAAGGATAAATATAGTGTGGGTGGCCTCTATGGAGATTGTATTAAAAGGGTTATTAATGTGACAGAAAAGATTGTCATCTGCACTCTAGGTCATATGTGAAATTTAGCTGTAGACTAAATACATGGAACGCATTCAATTTGTTGACTTCCTACAATTTGAGGAGGAAATTTGTTACTCGTCAAATAGAAGCAAAGATTCACTGCACGGTGGGAAAATGACTTTTTTGTTGTTGCATAGAATAGGAAAGCATTGCGTGTCAAAATTTCCTTAGAAATGCCATCTGATTCCAAATGCATCCACCCTTTGGACGTGCTTGGTTGAAATGTCTTTGACTGTATATATTTCAACCAAGCATACATTGTGATTGGAATCCTGGTTTAGATGGGTTGAGTTATCAAACTCAATATCTGTCCAAATGGACCTCAAAAAAAGCATAGTCCCCTGCCGGAGTCCTCCCCTCACCTTCAGCCGGGTGCTGAACGTACAATGACCATGCACACAGCCATATACATTTTGCGGTACGCAAATCACGGGTCCGCAGAATACTGCTCCCGTCTGTGTGAATGCCACAATTTTCTTTTTAAACTTCTCTCAAAATGGTCCTATCTTTATCCGCAAAATGGACAAGAAAAGGACCTGTTCTAAATTTTTTTGCAGGTCCCCGAAACAGACATACAGGTGCAGACAGCACACAACATGCTGTCTGCATCTTTTGTGACCATATTGAAAGGAATGGGTCAGCATCTGATCCCCAAAAAATGCAGATCAGATGCGGACTGAACATACGGTCGGTTGAATGAGCCCTAAAGATGATCTAGTACCATGCTAGCAGATTTTAGCTGCGTAAGCATAGCCCTAAGGACTTAGAGGCATTTATATAATATGACTTGGGCTACAAGCACACGAACGTTGTTTGTTTCCGTGTCCGTTCCGTTTTTGTTTTTTTTTGCGGATAGGATGCGGACCCATTAATTTCAATGGGTCCGCAAAAAATGCAGACCGCACACCGTGTGCTATCCGCATCAGTATGTCCGTTCCGGTAGCCAAAAAAAAAACAAAAAAAACATGTCCTATTATTGTCCATTTTAGGCATTGTTACTAAGGACCCGCAAAAAAAACGGAGGGCAAATGGATGTCTGTTTTTTTGTTTTTTTGCGGTTTTTTTGCGGACCACAAAACACACATGGTCGTGTGCATGTAGTACAAGGTGGGCCATTTATATGGATACACCTTAATAAAATGGGAATGGTTAGTGATATTAACTTCCGGTTTGTGGCACATTAGTATATGTGAGGGGGGAAACTTTTCAAGATGGGTGGTGACCATGGTGGCCATTTTGAAGTCGGCCATTTTGAATCCAACTTTTGTTTTTTCAATAGGAAGAGGGTCATGTGACACATCAAACTTATTGGGAATTTCACACGAAAAACAATGGTGTGCTTGGTTTTAACGTAACTTTATTCTTTCATGAGTTATTTACAAGTTTCTCTTTGTTTACAGCCATTGACATGTCGCCGAGGTTAACACGTGAGGACCGGATATAAATTGTGTTGATGTCTGGTGAACACAGTAACCGGGTCATTGCAGCAGATTTCAATGCAAGACACCCTACGACACCCATCTCCCAGGCTACAGTTAGCAAACTGCTTGCTAAGTTTCGTGAAACTGGTTCAGTGTTGGATTTGCCAAAATGTGGACGCATAAAATCTGTCTCTAATGAAGAAACATCAGTGGCTGTCCTAGCTTCATTCAGCAAGAGCCCACAGCCTAGCCCTCGCCGCATGTCACTGGAGAGTGGCATTAGTCGAACATCCCTTTGGCGGATATTAGCTACTCACAAATGGCACCCTTACAAACTCCAGCTACTGCAGCATCTCAACGAGGATGACCCAGATCGGCGCATGAATTTGCAGAATGGGCAAAACAAAAATTGGAACATGACCCTCAGTTTACGCAGAAGATTTTGTTCAGTGATGAGGCAAACTTTTATGTGAATGGTGAAGTTAACAAACAAAACCACCGCTATTGGTCTGACACTAACCCACATTGGATAGATCCCTCCAAGACTGTTGGAACAAAAAAATGGATGGTATGGTGTGGTATAAGGGGTACAAAGATAGTGGGGCCATTCTTCATCAATGGAAACCTCAAGGCCACTGGATATATGATGATGATGTGTTTCCCTCTTTATGCACTGAAGCTGGCACGTTCCCTGAGTTTTTCCAGCAAGAAGGTGCACCACCACATTATGGGTGTCAGGTCCGAGCATTCCTAGATGAACAGTTTCCTGGAAAGTGGATTGGTCGTCGTGGGCCAGTTGAATGGCCCCCAAGGTCTCCCAATCTGACCCCCTTAGACTTTTATCTTTGGGGTCATCTGAAGGCAATTGTCTATGCTGTGAAGATACGAGATGTGCAGCACCTGAAACTATGGATACTGGAAGCCTGTGCTACCATTTCTCCTGCGGTGTTGCTATCAGTGTGTGAAGAGTGGGAGAAAAGGGTTGCATTGACAATCCAACACAATGGGCAGCACATTGAACACATTTTATAAGTGGTCAGAAACTTGTAAATAACTCATGAAAGAATAAAGTTACTAAAACCAAGCACACCATTGTTTTTCTTGTGAAATTCCCAATAAGTTTGATGTGTCACATGACCCTCTTCCTATTGAAAAAACAAAAGTTGGATTCAAAATGGCCGCCATGGTTACCACCCATCTTGAAAAGTTTCCCCCCTCACATATACTAATGTGCCACAAACAGGAAGTTAATATCACCAACCATTCCCATTTTATTAAGGTGTATCCATATAAATGGCCCACCCTGTATTATTTATACGTTTCTCCTTTAAGAACTACACGTTTGAGGTTTACGGGGGGCATTTGGATGTACTGCAGATTATAGAGGTGTACATTTAGCTTCATCTTTGCTGCATTAAACGTCTTAGGCTACTTCCATACCTGCGTTTAGGTGCGGATCCATCTGGTATCTGCACAGACGGATCCACACCTATAAAGCAAACGCTTGTATCCGTTCAGAATAAATCCGTTTGCATTACCATGAACAAAAAAAAAAAATCAAAAAAAAAGTTTTTTTTTTTGTGTTCGTAATGCAAGCTGATCCGTTTTGACTTGCACTGCAAGTCAATGGGGGACGGATCCGTTTTCTATTGTGCCATATTGTGTGAGTGAAAACGGATCCGTCCCCATTGACTTACATTGTGTGTCAGGACGGATCCGTTTGTATCATCTGTAACATAGTTAAGACGGATACGCCATGAACTCCGCTAAAAGTCAATGGGAGACGGATCCGTTTTCGATTGTGTCATAGAAAACGGATCCGTCCCCATTGACTTACATTGTGTGTCAGGACGGATCCGTTTGGCTCAGTTTCGTCAGACGGACCTCAAAACGCTGCAAGCAGCCTCCAGAGCGGAATGGAGGCTGAACGGAGGCAAACTGATGCATTCTGAGCGGATCCTTATCCATTCAGAATGCATTGGGGCTGAACTGATCCGTTTTGGGCCGCTTGTGAGAGCCTTGAAACGGATCTCACAGGCGGACCCAGAAGCGGCAGTGTGAAAGTAGCCTTATTCAGCAGCTAAGGCTGAGTTCACATCACCATTCAGCTTTCCGTTCTTCTGATCCGCCAGAAGAGAGAGAAATAAAAAACTGGTTTTTGATAAAATAAAAAAAGTATCCTGTTGCATCAATTGTCATCCATTTGAGCCATTTTTAGACGTCTAAAAACAAAAACGGATCTCAGATGGAAATGGCTCAAATGGATGACGACTGATGCAAAAGGATAGTTTTTTTTTTGTTTTTACTGCATCCTATAAAAATACTGATCCTATGCACAACTGATGTAACAGGATCCTGTTTTGTTCTATTTTATTTTATTTTTTTCTTCTGACTGATCAGATGAAAAGCTAAATGGTGATGTGAACTCAGCCTTAAGAAATACATGGTAAGGGTTTCCTGAATGTCACGTGTACAATGGGTTTCCCGGTGCTCTGTTAGCGATATATATTAATTTCTGAAACTGTGGAAGACGTCCTAACCATACCATTCCAGCTAATGAATGAATTGGATGGGCACACTGACCTTTTTGTAACCATTTATTTTGTGATTTATGCCTCTGACTGTAGAAAGCAATTGCTTCCACCATCGCTGTGAACTCGAGTCAAAATGTTTTTGAAAAGCCAGGAGTGTTACATTAATCTCTGTACATACAAGGGTTTGTGAAATAATAGTGTCACAAAGGCATTTGTCAACAGATCTCCCATCATTTATCATGTTGCTACAACAAGCAGTCACCAGCTTTCTTCCTGTTGCACTAGGATATGTACTTAGGCTGTCACTTTACAGTAAAATGTACAAACCTTATTTCAGTGTATTTAAAGGGGTTGTCCGATTAAAATACCCTCCATTCCAACGCCATAGACCAGAAGTGACAGGACATGTTTTTGGTTCCAAAACTCATTGGTTTCAGCGGTCATATAAATGTTCAAGGACGTCATGTTACTCCTGGACCTTAGTAGTGATGTGCGGCTCTTGCACACTACTGCTGAGACCATTGATTGGTTGCTGCAGTTTTGTGATCAAGAACAGATCCTCATCACTTCCATTATAAAAACACCAAAAATAGCTGCCAGTCTCAAAATCATACACGCAAAATTCTTTATTATGATACAATATTAAAATATACATAACACAATAGTTAATGGTGGTGAAGAAAATTAAGGATAAGATACCCTGACAGGTCACGTGGATCATTTATAAGGGGTAATCACATATTACAGGCTACACATATTGAAAACATAGCGTACATAGGTGTGCGCAGCCTATTGCATTAGGGTGTGCACCCTAAAGCACACACACACAGGCCAGGCCTCACCCTAGCGTTGGCGTGACTCCGCCTCTGCGCCTTTGAACAATATATAGGGGGGGCACATAAGATACCACAGTCAAAAATGGGGGGGGGGGGGGGGGGCACTAATAATTTTCACCACTTAATCATACTACTGAAAAAAAAAAAAAAGTATATATAAATAAGATTACAAAATACAAGAGTATTGCGGTACGCAGGGATACCTTTTTATTGTACTATCCTAAGGCCCCTTTCACACGGGCGAGTATTCCGCGCGGATGCGTGAGTTGAACGCATTGCACCTGCACTGAATACCGACCCATTCATTTCTATGGGGCTGTTTACATGAGCGGTGATTTTTACGCATCACTTGTGCGTTGCGGGAAAATCGCAGCATGCTCTATATTCTGCGTTTTTCATGCAACGCAGGCCCCATAGAAGTGAATGCTTGCGATTTTCACGCAAACCCAAAGTGCGGATGCGGTGCGATTTTCACGCACGGTTGCTAGGAGACGATCGGGATGGAGACCCGATCATTATTATTTTCCCTTATAACATGGTTATAAGGGAAAATAATAGCATTCTGAATACAGAATGCATAGTAAAATAGCGCTGGAGGTGTTAAAAAAAATAAAAAAATAATTTAACTCACCTTAGTCCACTTGATCGCGATGCCCAGCATCTCCTTCTGTCTCCTTTACTGAACAGGACCTGTGGTGAGCATTAATTACAGGTCAAGGACCTGTGGTGACGTCACTCCGGTCATCACATGATCCATCACATGATCTTTTACCATGGTGATGGATCATGTGATGACCGGAGTGACGTCACCACAGGTCCTTGACCTGTAATCAATGCTCACCACAGGTCCTGTTCAGTAAAGGAGACAGAAGGAGATGCTGGGCATCGCGATCAAGTGGACTAAGGTGAGTTCAATTATTTTTTTATTTTTTTTTAACCCCTCCAGCGCTATTTTACTATGCATTCTGTATTCAGAATGCTATTATTTTCCCTTATAACCATGGTATAAGGGGAAATAATACAATCTACAGAACACCTAACCCAAGCCCGAACTTCTGTGAAGAAGTTCGGGTATGGGTAACAAACATGCGCGATTTTTCTCACGCGAGTGAAAAACGCATTACAATGTTTTGCACTCGCGCTGAAAAATCGCGGGTGTTCCCGTAACGCACCCGCACATTTTCCCGCAACGCCCGTGTGAAAGAGGCCTTATACTTAAAAGACAAGCTTTCAAGAGTTTTCCTTTCTTCCTCTGTATTGCTTCAGACCTGAGAGAGAGAAACACTCTCCAAAACTTTTCTTTAGAGTTTAAAGCAGTTTCAGCACTATAATAAAATTTACTTACAAAAGAAGCTATTCAGTCGTCTGCTGTGCCGTCCTCTGCTTGCTTCCGCGGATCTTCCCCTCCTTTCAGTCTCTCCTCAGTGCGCAAGTGCACTGTTTTGGGGGATTTGTGGATGACAGTGTTATGGGGGCATCTGTGGATGACACAGTGTTATGGGGGCATCTGTGGATGACACAGTGTTATGGGGGCATCTGTGGATGACACAGTGTTATGGGGGCATCTGTGGATGACACAGTGTTATGGGGGCATCTGTGGATGACACAGTGTTATGGGGGCATCTGTGGATGACACAGTGTTATGGGGGCATCTGTGGATGACAGTGTTATGGGGGCATCTGTGGATGACACAGTGTTATGGGGGCATCTGTGGATGACACAGTGTTATGGGGGCATCTGTGGATGACACAGTGTTATGGGGGCATCATAAGTTATATTACCCCTGTATAATGTCTGATAGTAGCCTAGCCCTCCTCAGTTATATTACCCCCTGTATAATATACCCTGATACCCCTCAGATATATTATATAACTGAGGGGTATGAGGGTAATACAGGGGACAACAGAGGAGGCGTAGCACTGTGGGACAGAAGGTTACAAAGGTACATACTTATTTTTTTTATATGCCCTCAGCCCTCACCTCACCAACTTGCAGGTGCGCGAGGCACACACAGATGCAGCGTGACGTGACGTCAACTCAGCCTGCGCCGCACAGCACGCACCGTACGGCTCCCTCTCTGCCTCCGCTGGGTCCAGGACTCCACCCCCCTATGTGAATACTAGCCGCCACCAGCATAACAGACAGAAATCAGCGGGGGGCAGTGAGCACAGAGGTGACTATTAGGGTGTGCCCGGCACACCCCGTGCGCACGCCTATGATAGCGTATATACATATATACTGTATATAAAGTGCTTAGTGCAAACAGATAACCCCAATGGCTATGTCATCCCAGCAGCAGCCGTATCAGTAACAAGAGTAACAGCATATAAACGTATCATACCAGCCACGTGTCCTGTGCCCCGACGCACGTTTCTCTCAAAGCTTCTTCAGGGGGTGAATGACCATCACTGATTAGTCCCCATCTATATATATATCCATATACCTCTGTATATCCAGCCAATATGATCACCTGTGCCTAATTACCTCACTGCCTCTGTTCCTGATTAAGCGCCGCGTTCCGCCGCTACAACCAGAAGTACGTCACCAGAATTGACGTCATGCGCTCCACGCTGGAACGCATATGTCACCAGAAGTGGCATCATGCGCTTCACATTGGGACGCACTTGTCAATCGGGATATTCTGCTTCCTCTCCAAAGTTACTGAACAATGCGGGCCAAGATCTATTCTAATAATATGTATTACACACAAGGTGCAGCAGGGAAGATTCGGGAGGGCGCTGGATCATCATTTCCAGGGCCGTCTATATGCGTTCCATGTTGGAGCGCATGTTACGCTCAAGCGTACGTCACATAGATGTACTGGCGCTACCCCTACCTAATACATATCATCTAATGGACTATATTCTCCATTTAACCTCCTGAGTGCCCCAACGGGTCCATACAAACAACTTGCATGTACACCCCTTGTAAACCATGCATAAAGGAACATATAATAGTGAATTATAAGTGCCACATAACACCCCTATCATACTATACCTGTCCTCAAGACGAGTAACATCCTGCATAGAAAAAAACTCAACCAAATATCTAATTATCCCAATTATTATAGTACTACCACATGCTCGATGAATCAAAAAAATGCCTATCATGATGAACATAAATACCTACCATAAATGGCCCACACCACAAATTTATGTATATGTCTCCATAACTGTGGAGTTTTTTTGTTTTGTTTTTTAAATATGCTCTCTTGCCTTGCATTCCTATTTGAATTATGTCGTGCTTCCCCTCTGAGTAGAATGTCCCCTTAAAAAAAAAAAAAAAAAGTTGCACATGCTGTGTTTAAATCTTAAACTGCCACCAGCCATATGTTCTGTTAGAAGCTGTGGCAGTTGGATACTTTCACACTAGCGTTATTCTTTTCCGGCATAGAGTTCCGTCCTAGGGGCTCAATACCGGAAAAAACGGATCAGGTTTATCCCTATGGATTCTGAATGGAGAGCAATCCATTCAGGATGCATCAGGACGTCTTCAGTTCAGTCTTTCTGCCTTTTCAGGACAGAGATAATACCGCAGCATGCTGCGGGTTTATCTCCGTCCAAAATTCCGGAACACTTGGCAAAACTGATCCGGCATTGCAGTCTGCGCATGCTCAGACTGCAAAAAATGTGAAAAAAATAAATAAATGCCGGATCCGTTTTTCCAGATGACACCAGAGAGACGGATCCGGCATTTCAATGCATTTGTCATACGGATCAGGATCCTGATCCGTCTTTCAAATGCCATCGGTTTGCATGTGTTTTGACGGATCCGGCAGGAAGTTCCGGCGACGGAACTGCCTGCCGGAATCCCCTGCTGCAAGTGTGAAGGTACCCTTACAGGGAGAGAGCTGCAACAGAAAGGACACACCCCAGGAGCTGCCGGGCTGAAGATAATCTATCAGAGCCGTGAATGTGGAGATCTCTGGATCCATGTGAGGTACAGGGCTGGTTCTAGCTTTGTAAGAAAGGTATTGTCCTGTGCTATATGATGTCTGATTTTCATTTTTTAACATCAATCGTTGAATAACCCTTTTTTGAAGAGAAGCGGTCACATTCAATAAGCGTTCTGATGGATCGTTTGTTATAGAAGAGAAGCTGAGCAAATTGATAGGTAGTTTGGAGGGAGAAGATTCAGGGTGGGTGGGGTCACCCGTAAGTTTTTAGTGCACTTTTTTGGTTTAAGTGACCTCTTTCTGTGCTCACCTGCGCTGGTTGTGCTAGACAGGCTCAACCCTGGTGTTGACGACATATAAGGTTGGGTGTCTACCAGCTGCAGCCATCTCCAAAACCGCCCTGTGGAAGGGGAAGTAGCTCTAGGAAAAATAGGTAAAGACACTAGTCTAGTGTCAACACAAAGCCTGAATAACGACCTATCAGATGATTTATCCTCACTGCAAGCGTCGGTGTTCCAGCAAGCGCCCCTGAAGCTCCTTTTTTTCCCGCTAGAGCCACATCAGCTCTCCTGACAAGCCTGTTTTAGTAAATGCTTGCATTCCCCTTTCTACATTAAGTCGTAGTTCTGTTATTCTTCTTGGGACTGTATGAATAAATTGACAACTGGCCGGAAAACCCAAAGTTCTGAAAAATGGAGCCAAAAGCCTTACTTGAACTAGATCCAGCCCATTCAATGGCCTTGCCATCGTGTCTTCCATCCGCCTAATAAATGCTGTTAAAGGGGTTCTCTGGGCTTTTAATATTAATGGCCTATCCTCAAGATAGATCATCAGTATTAGATTGGCGGGGGTCCGTCACTCTGCATCCCCCATCGATCAGCTGTATTATGAGCTGTGTGCACGTGCCGTCTCCCGTCTCTCTTCCTGTTCACCACTGACGTCTATGGCAAAGCAGCGGCAAGCAGTAAGAGAGACTGAAGATGGCACGTGCACTCTACGCGCGCCTTCTCCTCATACAGGTGATCGGTGGTGGTGCCGGGTGTCGGACCCCGCTGATCTGAGGATAGGCCATCAATATTAAAAGCCCAGAGAACCCCTTTAATATCTTGTACCTTTATATATGCAGGGGTCCCTGGGAATCTTCAGCGTCGGGGGATGACTCCCCCTGCCCCAGCTAAGGAAAGGTTGATCTATAATTGGATAATAGTTTTTCTTCTTCAGATTTCATGGCCTGCTCCAGTCACAGGTGTTGACTAGCTCTAGTTCCGTGATGGCTAACCTCCGGCACTCCAGCTGTGGCAAAACTACAACTCCCAAGATGCACACTTGCTTGGCTGTTTTCGGAACTCCACAGAAATGAATGGAGCATGCTGGGGGTCGTAGTTTTCACCATGTTGGTAGTGCATTAGGGTACGAGCACAGTACTGCGCAGTCATATTGGCAGCAGCTGGCTCATGCTAACGGAGACCACACTGCTTAGTCAGTCTGCATTGTTAATGGCCGGGTGGTATTGGACGTGGTCATTAACAATGCAGACTGACTAAGCAGTGCAGTCTGTTTAGCGTAACAAGAGCCAACTGCAACAGTCGCAGGGTACTCGGCCGCATTGCAATCGCGACACGACCACACCACTTGGTTGTACCCTTAGAAATGTTGACGTTCAGGAACCCGAAAGAGGGAACAGTATGGTTTGTAAGCATTGACATTCTGGTTTGAAATCCAGGACACAGCAGATTTGGTGCCAAGATATCTGCAACTCTGAATGAAGCTTGTAGAAACCTATGCTCTTGCCGCCAAAACAACCCCATTCAGATGAAAGGAATGGATTTTCTGTCACAGAAAGTTCAGCAGCAAATGGGATTGAATGGGTTTATTTTGACGGCAAACATAGAAACGTGTGTTCTGCCGACTGCCATCTGATGTGCACGGCCGGCCTCTGTGTTAGCCAATGCATTCATTTAGGACTGCCCCATTTGCTTCCAGGATTTGCAGAGATCCATAGGTGTACGCTATGGACTTACATGTTTAAAAAATGCAGCACAGCCCCTAAAAGCTCAGCTCTTGGATTAATTGGAATATACGGTATGTTTATCAGCAAGGTGCTGTGGTTCTTCAGTATTACAGCGTACAGCGGCAGCAGAAAGATTTAATCTGGGAAGACCCCGCTATACATTTGCCTTGTATATACAGCACATTTTAATGATGTACTTCCTGAGGAAAAGAAAATCTTTTGCTGATTATAGTTTGACTTTTTTGTGGCTCTTCACACATGGGACTATAGCTTTGGGACAGACATAAAGGAGTGAGTTCAATGCAAGAAACTCGCAGCGTGTGTCAATGTGAGGTCACCTTCCGACTTCCACTCCTCTGACAGAATAATAATGCTGTGTGGCCCTGAGTCCTGGAATCTACTGAATTACACCGACGTAATGCTGTCAGATACTGTCAGAGGAGCGGAGGCCAGAATTGCCGATACCCATGAAGACGCCAGGGATCTAGCGAAACATGTTGGGGGGCAGCGATTCTGCATTTTTATCTCAAACCAGAACTGATAGATGAACAATACAATTATATCAGTATAGGGAGGACTCAGTGACCGATTGCAAGAGGTAGTGCATGCCACAGCGACCGGTATCCCTACAAAGTCTGTGACACTGATGAATGTCAGAGTGTTGGATTTCCTGGGTTTTTAATATTCCCTTTTTTTAGTCTCTATTCGAAAATAAGTTAATGAAGGTTAAGTTTTAACTGTTGTGGGAAATGAGAAAAGGGTATTATAAAGCCTGAATAAGGCACGATTTTTGTTTCGCTTTAGGACCGACACAAAGGAGTTCAATGTGAGAAACTCGCAGCGTGTGTCTTAGTTTGAAGTCACATTCTGACCTCAACTCCTCTGACAGGAGCACACAGCATTCTAATGAGAGTCCTTGAAAATACTGAATTACACTGATGTAAAGCTGTGCGATCCTGTCAGAGGAGCGAAGGTCAGAATGGAACCTCACACTGACACATGCTGCAAGTTTCTCTCATTGAACTCACCTGTCTGTGTTTGACCTTATGATGGCTGATTTGACATATGGTCCTCTGTCCAGGTTTTTACTTTGAAGATATTCTCATCCAGTAACCGCTAGTTTTCTGTCAGATCTATCCATCTATACTTTTGGTCCCATGGACTTTTGTGAGTGCCCTATTATGACTCCCAGATGTTGTATAGCACGTCTATACATACAATACTAAAAATAAAAAGAGAAAACCTTTGTAGAAACTATAACTGAACCTCATTATGCAAATATAACCAGAGACTTCAACTTTTGTCTACTTTATGTAGCAAATACTTGCATCCCACGTGTGGTAATTCTAGAGTACCTGTAGTGCTGTTCCTCTGTTCCTCTTCCTAGCTGGAAGCACAGATTGATCACCCTCCGAGTTTGTAGGAAACCCAAACTGGTGACACCCGGTTGTCAATTTGTTCAGAAATTTCTAATTGTAATCGGCAAGGAACAGTATGGATATAAGAAACAATACTCAAGAATTTTGCTACATCATGGGTAGTACAAGTGTTTATGAAGCAGACCTGTCAGGGGAACTGACATTGCCTCGGTATAGTCTACCTTGAGTATGTCTCTGATCATATTTGCATTTTTTTGTTTTGTTTTAGTTTTTGTCAAGATTTTCACTATTATGACAGTAAGAACGGCATGCTTTGTAGCTCTATTCCTGTAGTCAAACAATAGTAACCTCAGTGGATCTCAATAAAGTCAATGGAACAATCAGAAAGCAAGTATGTGGCATTGGTCATGGCTTTGTTATAAAGGGGTACTTGTGGGACCATAGCTTGAAGGGGATTTTCCAGTTGATATATTTTCACTGGAATATTATTTAATAGACATCTAATAATAAAAATGCGTAGTAAATAATATAGCGTTACAAAAAAATTACAGACCATTTTGATGTCTTCAGGGGTGGGGTGCACCACCAATGAGGCCAGGTGAGGCGATCGCCTCAGGCAGCGCCAGGTCGGGCAAGAGGGGGCACAGCTGAAGGGTCATGGGCTGTTTCAGTTTTCACCTTAGGCAGCAGAAATGCTAGGTGCACCCCTGCACAGACCCCTTCACTTTGTTCGCATTTTGTCATGTTGCGGCCTTGTGCAAAAGTAAAATTTTTAGAAAGTTCACATTTTCCCCCATTATTCTACACTCAATACTCTATAATGAGAAAGCTAAAACAGAATGTTAGAAATCTCGCTAATTTATCAAAAAGGAAAATCTTGTATTGACATAAGTATTTAACCCTGACCAATCTCCCTGTCCCACCCTCTGAAAAACACCTCCACAGCATGATGTTGCCACCACCAAGCTTCACTGTATTGATGGTATTGGGCAGTGCCTGGTTTCCTCCAAACACACCGCTTAGAATTGAAGCCAGAAATCTTGGTTTCATCACACCAGAGAATCTTGTTTCTCGCAGTCGGAGTTTCCTTTATTAGGTGTTGTTTACTGCGGAGAAGCTTCTTTCTGGCCACTCTGCCATCAAGCCCAGATTGGAGGAGTTCTGCAGTGATAAAGTTTCTCCCATTTGCGCACAGAATCTTTAGCGCTCAAACAGATTGACCATTGGGTTCTTGGTCTCCTCTCTTACCAAGGCCCTTCTCCCATGATTACTTTGTTGGGAGGATGGCCAGCTCTAAGAAGAGTCCTGCTTGTTCCAAACCTCTTCTATTTAGGAATCATGGAGGTCACTGTGCTCTTGGGGACTTTCAGTGCTGCCTGTTTTTGTACCCTTCTCCAGACTTGTGCCTCCACACAGTCCTGCAGTTCTCTCCCACTCAAGGATGCATTGTCAGCTGTGAGACCTTATATACACAATGGTGTGTGTTTCGAATGTCCAATCAGTTGAATTTACCACAGGTGGACTCCAATCAAGGTGTAGAAACATCTCAAAGAAAATCAAGAGAATTGGGAGGCCCCTGGAGCTAAATTTCAACTGTTATTTATAGCAAATGGTTTAAATACTTATGTCCATGTGAAATTTAAATTTTTCCTTTTTAAGAGATCTTCAAATGATTCTAAAATTCTGTCATTTTATTATAGGGTATTAAGTGCAGTTTTTTATTTTTTTATTTTTTACACAATGCCACAACTAAACAAAATTAGAAAAAAGTGAAAGGTTCTGAAGACTTTCTGAATGCGCTGTATAAACTGTATACGCGTCTTGCACTGTTCACGGGGTTTCCTTGTGGTTACTGTGCGGTATCAAAGGGTTAACTTAGAATAACTGAGTTATATTTAAATCTTTTTTTTTCCCAGACAAGTGAAGCTTTTGCTTAAAGGAAAAAAAGGTTGGTTTAATTATAATTCTGATAATATAGGGGAGAGAAGAGCGGATGAAAGCATTTAATTGCACGGCACAATTTAGACATTTATACTTTGCCAAACAGCATCTTTTCCAAAATATGTCATTACTGCGCAATTGGATTTCTAAATATAAGATGCCTTGAATACAGTTTTGGAATAACTGCTGGATTTCTTCCCGTCCTGCCCTGTTATCTCTGATGTTGTGATGCACAGCTGTCTCTGGTTAATGCTGCTTCCAGGGCAGCGTCGCTTGGTGCCAGAAGTTTCAGGAGTTTCTGGGTTAGGTGACGGCACGGAATATCCTCCACTATCTCTCTACATTTTTAATTTATACTCTTAAATGGAAACTGATGGGCTAAGGTTACATATATGGACTTCTTTAATGTTACTTCAGTCTGCTGTTTTGCGCTACATTCATTTATATTCATTCATTTTATACACATTTTTTTGTTAGTACTGGAATCTAACATCCAGGGACATTAAAGAGGGTGCCCAGTTTAGAAAATCCATCTGCATATAGATATATTCTCTCTTCTGAATGAGTTTGTCTATATTGGTCTTCGATTTGCTCCTCCTAGTGGTGGCAGGGTGCTACAATGGTTTTTGTTTTTTGCTGTGTTTAAAGGCAGCTGTCATGAAAGGTAGGGAACAGTGTAGCCCTGTACTTCACTCGCCAGACTGTCCCTATCTACTTTCACGATCTGACCTAAATGGTGGCCCACAACTTGGCGACAGTCCCTGACTTGACTTAGTGCTGGGGCCTAAACCTAATGGGGTAAAAGTGTCAGACAGAGAGTTCAAAACCAGACAGGCAAAACTGGTTCAGAATCCAATAGCCAAGTCAAATACACAGCAGAGTGAAACCAGGAGATAGTCAGCAGGCAAAGTTGAGGTCACAAAGACAAAGCAAAGTCTAATACCTAACCGTGTCTAGTATGAAGCAAGTGCAGATAACAAGCAGAATCAAATACTAGCAGGTCACGTCAGGGGTAAAATCAGCATACAGAAGCAAAGTCCAAAAAATAGGCAAAAGGTCAATGATCCAGAGTAACAAACATAAAACCAGCTCGTGAGGCAGGAATACCAATCACAGGCAAGTGTGGTCAGCAGCTGCCTGTTTAAATAGCGTGTCCTCAGGAAGCACGTGACTCCGGCACTGAGCCTGATTGGTTCGATCTCTCTGCTTCCTGATAGGTCAACCAGCCCCACTGGTCAGAGCACTGTCACCATCATAGCGTGACCGGACTCACTGCGGGAGGGTAGACCTGTATTCACGTGACGGCAGCATCTTATTGAGAAGGAGGAGTTGGGCAGATTGATGTATAGTTTTATAGAACAAGATTCAGTAAAACCAGAATTTCATTTAAATTTCTTCTGTTTCTGGGCTTTTAAGTCCAGGAGACCATCCTATCTAATTCACAGTTAACTCTGTATGCACAATGACTCCTTGACTTCGAAGCTCACCCAAAACACACCATATGGAAGGTGACCTAGTCAAGATGTTTTTTTATAGTCGTGTGTTACACTTTAGAAATAAAAGCTCCTGTCTTTGTCAGACTGAAGAGCCGCTTGTGAATAGGGCTGCATGTAGATAAACTATGAAGTGGTCATGGCTCCTGCTGGAGTGCCATGGTGTAACGGGGCGCCGAAGGCGCACTCGGTCTCCCATCAGCCGCAGACCTGCTGCTTAGCTAAGGGAGCGAGGATCTGTGTTTGGCCTCGTTCCCAGAGCGGCCTTGCTAGCTGGGGGGCTCCCTGCTCCTAGGTCTGCCTTGAGCACCGAGCTGATCACTCGGTGCTCGACTTGTTTGTCTGTCGGTCATGTGACGGCCACGTCACATGACCCTCACTCCCCACTATAAATACAGGCGGTCTGCTGGCTACAGGTTGCCTGTGATTTTCATCCTATAGGCTGTGTACTTTGTTATTAAGCTACCTCTGGAATTGAACCTCAATCTGCCTCTTGACACCTCTTCTGCCTGCTCCCTGTACCTTGATGCTACCTCTCGGATTTTGACCTCGGCTTGTTTACAGATTTGTCTTTGCCTCTTCCCTTGTTCTGATGTGACCTCGGCTAGTTGACCCGCCTCACCTTCTGTTTTTGTTCTACCTCTTGTCCGCTTAT
>NC_053394.1:53061465-53282320 GCF_905171765.1 Bufo bufo
ACCACCACGACCATGTCCACGTCCGCGTCCCTTATATATTTTTCCTCATTGTTCCCCGTTCACAACAATTTAAAGAATGGCAAATTTGGGAATGCTTTTCAACCCAGAACAAAAAGTCTGCTTTTACGGTCACTACAAATAACTTGACCAGCTAAAACTGTGCAGATTTGGTTGAATAGAGATGTGAGACCTGTTTTTTTTTTGCGCTGTGTGACAGTTATAGGTTTAATCACAGAATGACACTTCTATCAGCACGCTAGCGTGTGTCTTAGGTTTTTCTGAATCACACTATCAATACCTTCAATGTAAGATTTTCTTTTTGGGATAGATTTCAAGTAGGCCTCAAATACCACAAACTAGTTATTTTCAGAAT
Source organism: Bufo bufo (assembly GCF_905171765.1). Classification (NCBI taxonomy): domain Eukaryota; kingdom Metazoa; phylum Chordata; class Amphibia; order Anura; family Bufonidae; genus Bufo; species Bufo bufo. The sequence goes on from NC_053394.1 coordinate 53,061,839, forward strand.
GGCAAATTTGGGAATGCTTTTTCAACCCAGAACAAAAAGTCTGCTTTTACGGTCACTACAAATAACTTGACCAGCTAAAACTGTGCAGATTTGGTTGAATAGAGATGTGAGACCTGTTTTTTTTTTGCGCTGTGTGACAGTTATAGGTTTAATCACAGAATGACACTTCTATCAGCACGCTAGCGTGTGTCTTAGGTTTTTCTGAATCACACTATCAATACCTTCAATGTAAGATTTTCTTTTTGGGATAGATTTCAAGTAGGCCTCAAATACCACAAACTAGTTATTTTCGAATGGCAAATTTGGGAATGCTTTTTCAACCCAGAACAAAAAGTCTGCTTTTACGGTCACTACAAATAACTTGACCAGCTAAAACTGTGCAGATTTGGTTGAATAGAGATGTGAGACCTGTTTTTTTTTTGCGCTGTGTGACAGTTATAGGTTTAATCACAGAATGACACTTCTATCAGCACGCTAGCGTGTGTCTTAGGTTTTTCTGAATCACACTATCAATACCTTCAATGTAAGATTTTCTTTTTGGGATAGATTTCAAGTAGGCCTCAAATACCACAAACTAGTTATTTTCGGAATGGCAAATTTGGGAATTCTTTTTCAACCCAGAACAAAAAGTCTGCTTTTACGGTCACTACAAATAACTTGACCAGCTAAAACTGTGCAGATTTGGTTGAATAGAGATGTGAGACCTGTTTTTTTTTTGCGCTGTGTGACAGTTATAGGTTTAATCACAGAATGACACTTCTATCAGCACGCTAGCGTGTGTCTTAGGTTTTTCTGAATCACACTATCAATACCTTCAATGTAAGATTTTCTTTTTGGGATAGATTTCAAGTAGGCCTCAAATACCACAAACTAGTTATTTTCGGAATGGCAAATTTGGGAATGCTTTTTCAACCCAGAACAAAAAGTCTGCTTTTACGGTCACTACAAATAACTTGACCAGCTAAAACTGTGCAGATTTGGTTGAATAGAGATGTGAGACCTGTTTTTTTTTTGCGCTGTGTGACAGTTATAGGTTTAACTCACAGAATGACACTTCTATCAGCCCACGCTAGCGTGTGTCTTAGGTTTTTCTGAATCACACTATCAATACCTTCAATGTAAGATTTTCTTTTTGGGATAGATTTCAAGTAGCGGCCTCAAATACCACAAACTAGTTATTTTAAGAATGGCAAATTTGGGAATGCTTTTTCAACCCAGAACAAAAAGTCTGCTTTTACGGTCACTACAAATAACTTGACCAGCTAAAACTGTGCAGATTTGGTTGAATAGAGATGTGAGACCTGGTTTTTTTTTTGCGCTGTGTGACAGTTATAGGTTTAATCACAGAATGACACTTCTATCAGCACGCTAGCGTGTGTCTTAGGTTTTTCTGAATCACACTATCAATACCTTCAATGTAAGATTTTCTTTTTGGGATAGATTTCAAGTAGGCCTCAAATACCACAAACTAGTTATTTTAAGAATGGCAAATTTGGGAATGCTTTTTCAACCCAGAACAAAAAGTCTGCTTTTACGGTCACTACAAATAACTTGACCAGCTAAAACTGTGCAGATTTGGTTGAATAGAGATGTGAGACCGGTTTTTTTTTTGCGCTGTGTGACAGTTATAGGTTTAATCACAGAATGACACTTCTATCAGCACGCTAGCGTGTGTCTTAGGTTTTTCTGAATCACACTATCAATACCTTCAATGTAAGATTTTCTTTTTGGGATAGATTTCAAGTAGGCCTCAAATACCACAAACTAGTTATTTTCAGAATGGCAAATTTGGGAATGCTTTTTCAACCCAGAACAAAAAGTCTGCTTTTACGGTCACTACAAATAACTTGACCAGCTAAAACTGTGCAGATTTGGTTGAATAGAGATGTGAGACCTGTTTTTTTTTTGCGCTGTGTGACAGTTATAGGTTTAATCACAGAATGACACTTCTATCAGCACGCTAGCGTGTGTCTTAGGTTTTTCTGAATCACACTATCAATACCTTCAATGTAAGATTTTCTTTTTGGGATAGATTTCAAGTAGGCCTCAAATACCACAAACTAGTTATTTTCGGAATGGCAAATTTGGGAATGCTTTTTCAACCCAGAACAAAAAGTCTGCTTTTACGGTCACTACAAATAACTTGACCAGCTAAAACTGTGCAGATTTGGTTGAATAGAGATGTGAGACCTGTTTTTTTTTTGCGCTGTGTGACAGTTATAGGTTTAATCACAGAATGACACTTCTATCAGCACGCTAGCGTGTGTCTTAGGTTTTTCTGAATCACACTATCAATACCTTCAATGTAAGATTTTCTTTTTGGGATAGATTTCAAGTAGGCCTCAAATACCACAAACTAGTTATTTTCGGAATGGCAAATTTGGGAATGCTTTTTCAACCCAGAACAAAAAGTCTGCTTTTACGGTCACTACAAATAACTTGACCAGCTAAAACTGTGCAGATTTGGTTGAATAGAGATGTGAGACCTGTTTTTTTTTTGCGCTGTGTGACAGTTATAGGTTTAATCACAGAATGACACTTCTATCAGCACGCTAGCGTGTGTCTTAGGTTTTTCTGAATCACACTATCAATACCTTCAATGTAAGATTTTCTTTTTGGGATAGATTTCAAGTAGGCCTCAAATACCACAAACTAGTTATTTTCGGAATGGCAAATTTGGGAATGCTTTTTCAACCCAGAACAAAAAGTCTGCTTTTACGGTCACTACAAATAACTTGACCAGCTAAAACTGTGCAGATTTGGTTGAATAGAGATGTGAGACCTGTTTTTTTTTTTGCGCTGTGTGACAGTTATAGGTTTAATCACAGAATGACACTTCTATCAGCACGCTAGCGTGTGTCTTAGGTTTTTCTGAATCACACTATCAATACCTTCAATGTAAGATTTTCTTTTTGGGATAGATTTCAAGTAGGCCTCAAATACCACAAACTAGTTATTTTCAGAATGGCAAATTTGGGAATGCTTTTTCAACCCAGAACAAAAAGTCTGCTTTTACGGTCACTACAAATAACTTGACCAGCTAAAACTGTGCAGATTTGGTTGAATAGAGATGTGAGACCTGTTTTTTTTTTTGCGCTGTGTGACAGTTATAGGTTTAATCACAGAATGACACTTCTATCAGCACGCTAGCGTGTGTCTTAGGTTTTTCTGAATCACACTATCAATACCTTCAATGTAAGATTTTCTTTTTGGGATAGATTTCAAGTAGGCCTCAAATACCACAAACTAGTTATTTTCGGAATGGCAAATTTGGGAATGCTTTTTCAACCCAGAACAAAAAGTCTGCTTTTACGGTCACTACAAATAACTTGACCAGCTAAAACTGTGCAGATTTGGTTGAATAGAGATGTGAGACCTGTTTTTTTTTTGCGCTGTGTGACAGTTATAGGTTTAATCACAGAATGACACTTCTATCAGCACGCTAGCGTGTGTCTTAGGTTTTTCTGAATCACACTATCAATACCTTCAATGTAAGATTTTCTTTTTGGGATAGATTTCAAGTAGGCCTCAAATACCACAAACTAGTTATTTTCAGAATGGCAAATTTGGGAATGCTTTTTCAACCCAGAACAAAAAGTCTGCTTTTACGGTCACTACAAATAACTTGACCAGCTAAAACTGTGCAGATTTGGTTGAATAGAGATGTGAGACCTGTTTTTTTTTTGCGCTGTGTGACAGTTATAGGTTTAATCACAGAATGACACTTCTATCAGCACGCTAGCGTGTGTCTTAGGTTTTTCTGAATCACACTATCAATACCTTCAATGTAAGATTTTCTTTTTGGGATAGATTTCAAGTAGGCCTCAAATACCACAAACTAGTTATTTTCGAATGGCAAATTTGGGAATGCTTTTTCAACCCAGAACAAAAAGTCTGCTTTTACGGTCACTACAAATAACTTGACCAGCTAAAACTGTGCAGATTTGGTTGAATAGAGATGTGAGACCTGTTTTTTTTTTGCGCTGTGTGACAGTTATAGGTTTAATCACAGAATGACACTTCTATCAGCACGCTAGCGTGTGTCTTAGGTTTTTCTGAATCACACTATCAATACCTTCAATGTAAGATTTTCTTTTTGGGATAGATTTCAAGTAGGCCTCAAATACCACAAACTAGTTATTTTCAGAATGGCAAATTTGGGAATGCTTTTTCAACCCAGAACAAAAAGTCTGCTTTTACGGTCACTACAAATAACTTGACCAGCTAAAACTGTGCAGATTTGGTTGAATAGAGATGTGAGACCTGTTTTTTTTTTGCGCTGTGTGACAGTTATAGGTTTAATCACAGAATGACACTTCTATCAGCACGCTAGCGTGTGTCTTAGGTTTTTCTGAATCACACTATCAATACCTTCAATGTAAGATTTTCTTTTTGGGATAGATTTCAAGTAGGCCTCAAATACCACAAACTAGTTATTTTCAGAATGGCAAATTTGGGAATGCTTTTTCAACCCAGAACAAAAAGTCTGCTTTTACGGTCACTACAAATAACTTGACCAGCTAAAACTGTGCAGATTTGGTTGAATAGAGATGTGAGACCTGTTTTTTTTTTGCGCTGTGTGACAGTTATAGGTTTAATCACAGAATGACACTTCTATCAGCACGCTAGCGTGTGTCTTAGGTTTTTCTGAATCACACTATCAATACCTTCAATGTAAGATTTTCTTTTTGGGATAGATTTCAAGTAGGCCTCAAATACCACAAACTAGTTATTTTCAGAATGGCAAATTTGGGAATGCTTTTTCAACCCAGAACAAAAAGTCTGCTTTTACGGTCACTACAAATAACTTGACCAGCTAAAACTGTGCAGATTTGGTTGAATAGAGATGTGAGACCTGTTTTTTTTTTGCGCTGTGTGACAGTTATAGGTTTAATCACAGAATGACACTTCTATCAGCACGCTAGCGTGTGTCTTAGGTTTTTCTGAATCACACTATCAATACCTTCAATGTAAGATTTTCTTTTTGGGATAGATTTCAAGTAGGCCTCAAATACCACAAACTAGTTATTTTCAGAATGGCAAATTTGGGAATGCTTTTTCAACCCAGAACAAAAAGTCTGCTTTTACGGTCACTACAAATAACTTGACCAGCTAAAACTGTGCAGATTTGGTTGAATAGAGATGTGAGACCTGTTTTTTTTTTTGCGCTGTGTGACAGTTATAGGTTTAATCACAGAATGACACTTCTATCAGCACGCTAGCGTGTGTCTTAGGTTTTTCTGAATCACACTATCAATACCTTCAATGTAAGATTTTCTTTTTGGGATAGATTTCAAGTAGGCCTCAAATACCACAAACTAGTTATTTTCGGAATGGCAAATTTGGGAATGCTTTTTCAACCCAGAACAAAAAGTCTGCTTTTACGGTCACTACAAATAACTTGACCAGCTAAAACTGTGCAGATTTGGTTGAATAGAGATGTGAGACCTGTTTTTTTTTTTGCGCTGTGTGACAGTTATAGGTTTAATCACAGAATGACACTTCTATCAGCACGCTAGCGTGTGTCTTAGGTTTTTCTGAATCACACTATCAATACCTTCAATGTAAGATTTTCTTTTTGGGATAGATTTCAAGTAGGCCTCAAATACCACAAACTAGTTATTTTCGGAATGGCAAATTTGGGAATGCTTTTTCAACCCAGAACAAAAAGTCTGCTTTTACGGTCACTACAAATAACTTGACCAGCTAAAACTGTGCAGATTTGGTTGAATAGAGATGTGAGACCTGTTTTTTTTTTGCGCTGTGTGACAGTTATAGGTTTAATCACAGAATGACACTTCTATCAGCACGCTAGCGTGTGTCTTAGGTTTTTCTGAATCACACTATCAATACCTTCAATGTAAGATTTTCTTTTTGGGATAGATTTCAAGTAGGCCTCAAATACCACAAACTAGTTATTTTCAGAATGGCAAATTTGGGAATGCTTTTTCAACCCAGAACAAAAAGTCTGCTTTTACGGTCACTACAAATAACTTGACCAGCTAAAACTGTGCAGATTTGGTTGAATAGAGATGTGAGACCTGTTTTTTTTTTGCGCTGTGTGACAGTTATAGGTTTAATCACAGAATGACACTTCTATCAGCACGCTAGCGTGTGTCTTAGGTTTTTCTGAATCACACTATCAATACCTTCAATGTAAGATTTTCTTTTTGGGATAGATTTCAAGTAGGCCTCAAATACCACAAACTAGTTATTTTCAGAATGGCAAATTTGGGAATGCTTTTTCAACCCAGAACAAAAAGTCTGCTTTTACGGTCACTACAAATAACTTGACCAGCTAAAACTGTGCAGATTTGGTTGAATAGAGATGTGAGACCTGTTTTTTTTTTTGCGCTGTGTGACAGTTATAGGTTTAATCACAGAATGACACTTCTATCAGCACGCTAGCGTGTGTCTTAGGTTTTTCTGAATCACACTATCAATACCTTCAATGTAAGATTTTCTTTTTGGGATAGATTTCAAGTAGGCCTCAAATACCACAAACTAGTTATTTTGAGGAATGGCAAATTTGGGAATGCTTTTTCAACCCAGAACAAAAAGTCTGCTTTTACGGTCACTACAAATAACTTGACCAGCTAAAACTGTGCAGATTTGGTTGAATAGAGATGTGAGACCTGTTTTTTTTTTGCGCTGTGTGACAGTTATAGGTTTAATCACAGAATGACACTTCTATCAGCACGCTAGCGTGTGTCTTAGGTTTTTCTGAATCACACTATCAATACCTTCAATGTAAGATTTTCTTTTTGGGATAGATTTCAAGTAGGCCTCAAATACCACAAACTAGTTATTTTCAGAATGGCAAATTTGGGAATGCTTTTTCAACCCAGAACAAAAAGTCTGCTTTTACGGTCACTACAAATAACTTGACCAGCTAAAACTGTGCAGATTTGGTTGAATAGAGATGTGAGACCTGTTTTTTTTTTGCGCTGTGTGACAGTTATAGGTTTAATCACAGAATGACACTTCTATCAGCACGCTAGCGTGTGTCTTAGGTTTTTCTGAATCACACTATCAATACCTTCAATGTAAGATTTTCTTTTTGGGATAGATTTCAAGTAGGCCTCAAATACCACAAACTAGTTATTTTCGGAATGGCAAATTTGGGAATGCTTTTTCAACCCAGAACAAAAAGTCTGCTTTTACGGTCACTACAAATAACTTGACCAGCTAAAACTGTGCAGATTTGGTTGAATAGAGATGTGAGACCTGTTTTTTTTTTGCGCTGTGTGACAGTTATAGGTTTAATCACAGAATGACACTTCTATCAGCACGCTAGCGTGTGTCTTAGGTTTTTCTGAATCACACTATCAATACCTTCAATGTAAGATTTTCTTTTTGGGATAGATTTCAAGTAGGCCTCAAATACCACAAACTAGTTATTTTCAGAATGGCAAATTTGGGAATGCTTTTTCAACCCAGAACAAAAAGTCTGCTTTTACGGTCACTACAAATAACTTGACCAGCTAAAACTGTGCAGATTTGGTTGAATAGAGATGTGAGACCTGTTTTTTTTTTGCGCTGTGTGACAGTTATAGGTTTAATCACAGAATGACACTTCTATCAGCACGCTAGCGTGTGTCTTAGGTTTTTCTGAATCACACTATCAATACCTTCAATGTAAGATTTTCTTTTTGGGATAGATTTCAAGTAGGCCTCAAATACCACAAACTAGTTATTTTCAGAATGGCAAATTTGGGAATGCTTTTTCAACCCAGAACAAAAAGTCTGCTTTTACGGTCACTACAAATAACTTGACCAGCTAAAACTGTGCAGATTTGGTTGAATAGAGATGTGAGACCTGTTTTTTTTTTTGCGCTGTGTGACAGTTATAGGTTTAATCACAGAATGACACTTCTATCAGCACGCTAGCGTGTGTCTTAGGTTTTTCTGAATCACACTATCAATACCTTCAATGTAAGATTTTCTTTTTGGGATAGATTTCAAGTAGGCCTCAAATACCACAAACTAGTTATTTTCGGAATGGCAAATTTGGGAATGCTTTTTCAACCCAGAACAAAAAGTCTGCTTTTACGGTCACTACAAATAACTTGACCAGCTAAAACTGTGCAGATTTGGTTGAATAGAGATGTGAGACCTGTTTTTTTTTTGCGCTGTGTGACAGTTATAGGTTTAATCACAGAATGACACTTCTATCAGCACGCTAGCGTGTGTCTTAGGTTTTTCTGAATCACACTATCAATACCTTCAATGTAAGATTTTCTTTTTGGGATAGATTTCAAGTAGGCCTCAAATACCACAAACTAGTTATTTTCAGAATGGCAAATTTGGGAATGCTTTTTCAACCCAGAACAAAAAGTCTGCTTTTACGGTCACTACAAATAATTTGACCAGCTAAAACTGTGCAGATTTGGTTGAATAGAGATGTGAGACCTGTTTTTTTTTTGCGCTGTGTGACAGTTATAGGTTTAATCACAGAATGACACTTCTATCAGCACGCTAGCGTGTGTCTTAGGTTTTTCTGAATCACACTATCAATACCTTCAATGTAAGATTTTCTTTTTGGGATAGATTTCAAGTAGGCCTCAAATACCACAAACTAGTTATTTTCAGAATGGCAAATTTGGGAATGCTTTTTCAACCCAGAACAAAAAGTCTGCTTTTACGGTCACTACAAATAACTTGACCAGCTAAAACTGTGCAGATTTGGTTGAATAGAGATGTGAGACCTGTTTTTTTTTTTGCGCTGTGTGACAGTTATAGGTTTAATCACAGAATGACACTTCTATCAGCACGCTAGCGTGTGTCTTAGGTTTTTCTGAATCACACTATCAATACCTTCAATGTAAGATTTTCTTTTTGGGATAGATTTCAAGTAGGCCTCAAATACCACAAACTAGTTATTTTCAGAATGGCAAATTTGGGAATGCTTTTTCAACCCAGAACAAAAAGTCTGCTTTTACGGTCACTACAAATAACTTGACCAGCTAAAACTGTGCAGATTTGGTTGAATAGAGATGTGAGACCTGTTTTTTTTTTGCGCTGTGTGACAGTTATAGGTTTAATCACAGAATGACACTTCTATCAGCACGCTAGCGTGTGTCTTAGGTTTTTCTGAATCACACTATCAATACCTTCAATGTAAGATTTTCTTTTTGGGATAGATTTCAAGTAGGCCTCAAATACCACAAACTAGTTATTTTCAGAATGGCAAATTTGGGAATGCTTTTTCAACCCAGAACAAAAAGTCTGCTTTTACGGTCACTACAAATAACTTGACCAGCTAAAACTGTGCAGATTTGGTTGAATAGAGATGTGAGACCTGTTTTTTTTTTGCGCTGTGTGACAGTTATAGGTTTAATCACAGAATGACACTTCTATCAGCACGCTAGCGTGTGTCTTAGGTTTTTCTGAATCACACTATCAATACCTTCAATGTAAGATTTTCTTTTTGGGATAGATTTCAAGTAGGCCTCAAATACCACAAACTAGTTATTTTCGGAATGGCAAATTTGGGAATGCTTTTTCAACCCAGAACAAAAAGTCTGCTTTTACGGTCACTACAAATAACTTGACCAGCTAAAACTGTGCAGATTTGGTTGAATAGAGATGTGAGACCTGTTTTTTTTTTGCGCTGTGTGACAGTTATAGGTTTAATCACAGAATGACACTTCTATCAGCACGCTAGCGTGTGTCTTAGGTTTTTCTGAATCACACTATCAATACCTTCAATGTAAGATTTTCTTTTTGGGATAGATTTCAAGTAGGCCTCAAATACCACAAACTAGTTATTTTCGGAATGGCAAATTTGGGAATGCTTTTTCAACCCAGAACAAAAAGTCTGCTTTTACGGTCACTACAAATAACTTGACCAGCTAAAACTGTGCAGATTTGGTTGAATAGAGATGTGAGACCTGTTTTTTTTTTGCGCTGTGTGACAGTTATAGGTTTAATCACAGAATGACACTTCTATCAGCACGCTAGCGTGTGTCTTAGGTTTTTCTGAATCACACTATCAATACCTTCAATGTAAGATTTTCTTTTTGGGATAGATTTCAAGTAGGCCTCAAATACCACAAACTAGTTATTTCAGAATGGCAAATTTGGGAATGCTTTTTCAACCCAGAACAAAAAGTCTGCTTTTACGGTCACTACAAATAACTTGACCAGCTAAAACTGTGCAGATTTGGTTGAATAGAGATGTGAGACCTGTTTTTTTTTTGCTCTGTGTGACAGTTATAGGTTTAATCACAGAATGACACTTCTATCAGCACGCTAGCGTGTGTCTTAGGTTTTTCTGAATCACACTATCAATACCTTCAATGTAAGATTTTCTTTTTGGGATAGATTTCAAGTAGGCCTCAAATACCACAAACTAGTTATTTTCGGAATGGCAAATTTGGGAATGCTTTTTCAACCCAGAACAAAAGTCTGCTTTTACGGTCACTACAAATAACTTGACCAGCTAAAACTGTGCAGATTTGGTTGAATAGAGATGTGAGACCTGTTTTTTTTTTGCGCTGTGTGACAGTTATAGGTTTAATCACAGAATGACACTTCTATCAGCACGCTAGCGTGTGTCTTAGGTTTTTCTGAATCACACTATCAATACCTTCAATGTAAGATTTTCTTTTTGGGATAGATTTCAAGTAGGCCTCAAATACCACAAACTAGTTATTTTCAGAATGGCAAATTTGGGAATGCTTTTTCAACCCAGAACAAAAAGTCTGCTTTTACGGTCACTACAAATAACTTGACCAGCTAAAACTGTGCAGATTTGGTTGAATAGAGATGTGAGACCTGTTTTTTTTTTGCGCTGTGTGACAGTTATAGGTTTAATCACAGAATGACACTTCTATCAGCACGCTAGCGTGTGTCTTAGGTTTTTCTGAATCACACTATCAATACCTTCAATGTAAGATTTTCTTTTTGGGATAGATTTCAAGTAGGCCTCAAATACCACAAACTAGTTATTTTCAGAATGGCAAATTTGGGAATGCTTTTTCAACCCAGAACAAAAAGTCTGCTTTTACGGTCACTACAAATAACTTGACCAGCTAAAACTGTGCAGATTTGGTTGAATAGAGATGTGAGACCTGTTTTTTTTTTTGCGCTGTGTGACAGTTATAGGTTTAATCACAGAATGACACTTCTATCAGCACGCTAGCGTGTGTCTTAGGTTTTTCTGAATCACACTATCAATACCTTCAATGTAAGATTTTCTTTTTGGGATAGATTTCAAGTAGGCCTCAAATACCACAAACTAGTTATTTTCGGAATGGCAAATTTGGGAATGCTTTTTCAACCCAGAACAAAAAGTCTGCTTTTACGGTCACTACAAATAACTTGACCAGCTAAAACTGTGCAGATTTGGTTGAATAGAGATGTCAGGTCTATTTTTTATGCGCTGTGTGACAGTCTAAACTTGCCCCTGATGTAATATATGGCCAAAAAGTAACCCACACTGTTGATGGTTAAATGCACTTGGGTGACACAGGCTCAGCCTGCACCAGATGTAGTATATGGCCAAAAAATAATCAGACTGTTGATGGTTAAATGCACTTGGGTGACACAGGCTCAGCCTGCACCAGATGTAGTATATGGCCAAAAAATAATCAGACTGTTGATGGTTAAATGCACTTGGGTGGACACAGGCTCAGCCTGCACCAGATGTAGTATATGGCCCAAAAAATAATCAGACTGTTGATGGTTTAAATGCACTTCGGTGACACAGGCTCAGGCCTGCAGCTGATGTAGTATATGGCCAAAAAATAATCAGACTGTTGATGGTTAAATGCACTTGGGTGACACAGGCTCAGCCTGCAGCTGATGTAGTATATGGCCAAAAAATAATTCAGACTGTTGATGGTTAAATGCACTTGGGTAACACAGGCTCAGCCTGCAGCTGATGTAGTATATGGCCAAAAAATAATCAGACTGTTGATGGTTAAATGCACTTGGGTGACACAGGCTCAGCTGCAGCTGATGTAGGATATAGCACAAAATAACCACACTATCGATGTTTAAATACACTTGGTGATAGCTCGTGCTGGCGCACCACAAGTCACAAAATGGCCGCCGATCACCCCAGAAAAAAAGTGATCTAAAAACGCTCTGGGCAGCCTCAAAAAAGTGAGCAAGTCAATAATAGCACTTCAATGATCAACAGCTGCAGATCGATCACAGAATCAAGTCTTTTGGAGGAGTTAATCTGCCTAATCTCGCCCTAACGTCGCAGCTGCAACCTCTCCCTATGCTTGAATCAGCAGAGTGACGTGCAGTGCTACGTGACCCAAGCTTATATAGAGGCTGGGTCACATGCTGCACTGGCCAATCACAGCCATGCCAATAGTAGGCAAGGCTGTGATGGCCTCTTGGGGCAAGTAGTATGACGCTTGTTGATTGGCTCCTTTGCAGCCTTTCAAAAAGCGCCAAGAAAGCGCCGAACACCGAACCCGAACACGGACTTTTACGAAAATGTTCGGGTTCGGGTCCGTGTCACGGACACCCCAAAATTCGGTACGAACCCGAACTATACAGTTCGGGTTCGCTCATCCCTAGTAGGATAGTTTATGTTATGCAACAAATAGGCAATTACATATGCGAGTGAATCGGGTCGCATAAGGGCTGTATGCTATTCGGTTGGCTTGGTCGAATAGACGAAGATAGAGAATATAGTGCTATATTCGCTATATTCGACAATTCTACCCAAGCCCAACCGTACCCATAGCACTACAGCCCTTATGAGACGCGATTCAACTCGCATATTTAATTGCCGATTTATTGCATAACGTAAACTATCTTACATGAAGAGGAAAATTATAAATCAGTACATGAGAATCGTTACTGATTTATAATTTTCCTCTTTATGTCAGATAGTTTATGTTATGTGATAAATCTGCAATTAAATATGCGAGTGAAATCGGGTTGCATAAGGGCTGTATGCTATTGGGGTTGGCTTGGTCGAAATAGACGAAGATAGAGAATATAGCGCTATATTCGACAATTCTACCCAAGCCAACCCTTTAGTAAATTACTAGCACTAATTTTGTGATATTAAAGTAAATTACTAATATGACTAATGGTTCAGATGGGAAAAAAAACGAATATTCGTTATAACGAATATATCTTAATATATTCGATATATTCGCAAATTTACGAAGTTGTAATATATCGTACGAATATTTTGCTATTCGAATATTCGCACTCATCCCTTTTGTATTGTCTTTTGAAAGGATCTCTCCACCTCAGGAAGACAATCAGCATGTACTGTATGGGTGGATGTATGACCTGGGCCAAGAGAATGCGATGAGAACTTTGCACAGACAACAACGCTGCTATCCACCAGCTTGTGTTCTTCACCAATAATTGCCCCGGTGTTTGTTCTCTGAGGTTTCTGGCCTGACACGCCAAGATTTATTGTTCGATGTTAGCAGAAAAAGTTACGCATCAGAGAAGGCAACCAGCAGAGGTCCAATTTCGATACTGCTGTGAAAATCGAAGCCCTTTTCTGCCGATGAACTTCGTTAGCAGAGATGCAGTGCCCATGCCTTAGGGTTCACTAAACTGTGTTAGACACGTTTGGTAGTCCCCTGGTTCATTTTGACGGTGAACTGCTCCACTGTAGTGTGTCGGTCCGCCCCCTTGCGCACCTTCGTAGCTGACATTCACCTTCACATCAAAGGCACCTGGTACTCCACAGTTTCTATGTTGCTTAATCACAATAGTGCCATTTGTCCACTCACAATACACTTTCACCACAGCAGCATGTGAGCAGTTAACAATCTGTGCAGTTTACGAAATACTGTCACCGGTTCACCATGTGACTTCCTTCATGAACTACACACTGCCAACGTCGAAAGTAGGAAGTGATCTTAATAATGTGACTCGGCTGTGTACTGTACTATAAAAAGTGCTATAGAATTTGATGGCTATGTATATTAACCACCTCAGCCCCCCAGAGCTTAAAACCCTTAATGACCAGGCCACTTTTTACACTTCTGACCCTACACTACTTTCACCGTTTATTGCTCGGTCATGCAACTTACCACCCAAATGAATTTTACCTCCTTTTCTTATCACTAATAGAGCTTTCATTTGGTGGTATTTTATTGCTGCTGACATTTTACTTTTTTTGTTATTAATCGAAATTTAACATTTTTTTTGCAAATAAATGACATTTTTCACTTTCAGGTGTAAAATTTTGCAAAAAAACGAACACCTATATTAATTTTTCTCAAAATTTATTGTTCTACATGTCTTTGATAAAAAAATGTTTGGGTAAAAAAAATGGTTTGGGTAAAAGTTATAGCGTTTACAAACTATGGTACAAAAATGTGAATTTCCGCTTTTTGAAGCAGCTCTGACTTTCTGAGCACCTGTCATGTTTCCTGAGGTTCTACAATGCCCAGACAGTACAAACACCCCCCAAATGACCCCATTTTGGAAAGAAGAGACCCCAAGGTATTCGCTGATGGGCATAGTGAGTTCATAGAACTTTTTATTTTTTGTCACAAGTTAGTGGAAAATGATGAGTTTTTTTTTTTTTCTTACAAAGTCTCATATTCCCACTAACTTGTGACAACAAAATAAAAACTTCCATGAACTCACTGTGCCCATCAGCGAATACCTTGGGGTGTCTTCTTTCCAAAATGGGTCACTTGTGGGGTCGTTATAACTGCCCTGATTCTAGGGGCCCAAATGTGTGGTAAGTTGTTTGAAATCAAATCTGTATAAAAATGGCTGGTGAAATCCGACAGGTGCTCTTTGGAATCTGTGCCCCCCCCCCTTTGCCCACCTAGGCTGCAAAAAAGTGTCACACATGTGTATCTCCGTACTCAGGAGAAGTTGGGAATGTGTTTTGGGTGTCATTTTACATATACCCATGCTGGGTGAGATAAATATCTTGGTCAAATGCCAACTTTGTATAAAAAAAATGGGAAAAGTTGTCTTTGCCAGATATTTCTCTCACCCAGCATGGGTATATGTAAAAAAAAAAAGAAAATCAAAAACTTGTGACAAAAAATAAAAAATTCTAGGAACTCGCCATGCCCTCACGGAATACCTTGGGGTGTCTTCTTTCCAAAATGGGGTCACTTGTGGGATAGTTATACTGCCCTGGCATTTTCCAGGGCCCTAATGTGTGGTAAGTAGGTAAATGACCTGTGAAATCCGAAAGGTGCTCTTTGGAATGTGGGCCCCTTTGCCACCTAGGCTGCAAAAAAGTGTCACACATGTGGTATCGCCCGTATTCAGGAGAAGTTGGGCAATGTGTTTTGGGGTGTCATTTTTACATATACTCATGCTGGGTGAGAGAAATATCTCGGCAAAAGACAACTTTTCCATTTTTTTATACAAAGTTGGCATTTGACCAAGATATTTATCTCCACCCAGCATGGGTATATGTAAAATGACACCCCAAAAACCACATTGCCCAACTTCTCCTGAGTACGGCGATACCAGATGTGTGACACTTTTTTGCAGCCTAGAAGCGCAAAGGGGCCCCACATTCCTTTTATGAGGGCATTTTTAGACATTTGGATCCCAGACTTCTTCTCACGCTTTACGGCCCCTAGAATGCCAGGGCAGTATAAATACCCCACATGTGACCCCATTTTGGAAAGAAGACACCCCAAGGTATTCAATGAGGGGCATGGGGAGTTCATAGAAATTTTATTTTTTTGGCACAAGTTAGCGGAAATTGATATATTTTTTTTTCTCACAAAGTCTCCCTTTCCGCTAACTTGAGACAAAAATTCAATCTTTCATGGACTCAATATGCCCCTCACGAAATACCTTGGGGTGTCTTCTTTCCTGAAATGGGGTCACATGTGGGGTATTTATACTGCCCTGGCATTCTAGGGGCCCTAAAGCGTGAGAAGAAGTCTGGAATATAAATGTCTAAAAAATTTACGCATTTGGATTCCGTGAGGGGTATAGTGAGTTCATGTGAGATTTTATTTTTGACACAAGTTAGTGGAATATGACACTTTGTAAGAAAAAAAATATAATTTCCGCTAACTTGGGCCAAAAAAATGGCTGAAGGGAGCCTTACAGGGGGGTGATCAATGACAGGGGGGTGATCAGGGAGTCTATATGGGGTGATCACCCCCCTGTCATTGATCACCCCCCTATAAGGTCCATTCAGATGTCGCTATGTGTTTGCGGATCCGATCCATGTATCAGTGATCCGTAAAAATCATACGGACATCTGAATGCAGCCTTACAGGGGGTGATCAATGACAGGGGGGTGATCAATGACAGGGGGGTGACCAGGGAGTCTATATGGGGTGATCACCCCCCCTGTCATTGATCACCCCCTATAAGGCTCCATTCAGATGTCCGTATGTGTTTTGCGGATCCGATCCATGTATCAGTGGATCCGTAAAAAATCATACGGACATCTGAATGCAGCCTTACAGGGGGGTGATCAATGACAGGGGGGTGATCAGGGAGTCTATATGGGGTGATCACTCCCCTGTAAGGCTCCATTCAGACGTCCGTATGTGTTTTGCGGATCCGATCCATCTATCAGTGGATCCGTACAAATCATACGGACGTCTGAATGGAGCCTTACAGGGGGGTGATCAATGACAGGGGGGTGATCAGGGAGTCTATATGGGGTGATCACCTCCGTCATTGATCACTCCCCTGTAAGGCTCCATTCAGACGTCCGTATGTGTTTTGCGGATCCGATCCATCTATCAGTGGATCCGTAAAATTCATACGGACCTCTGAATGGAGCCTTACAGGGGGGTGATCAATGACAGGGGGGTGATCAATGACAGGGGGGGTGATCAGGGAGTCTATATGGGGTGATCACCTCCGTCATTGATCACCCCCCTGTAAGGCTCCATTCAGACGTCCGTATGTGTTTTTGTGTTTTGCGGATCCGATCCATCTATCAGTGGATCCGTAAAATTCATAAGGACATCTGAATGGAGCCTTACAGGGGGGTGATCAATGACAGGGGGGTGATCAATGACAGGGGGGTGATCAGGGAGTCTATATAGGGTGATCAGGGGTGATCAAGGGTGATCAAGGGTGAATAAGGAGTTAATAAGTGACGGGGGGGGTGTAGTGGTGCTTGGTGCAACATATTACTGAGCTACCTGTGTCCTCTGGTGGTCGATCCAAACAAAGGGGACCACCAGAGGACCAGGTAGCAGGTATATTAGACGCTGTTATCAAAACAGCGTCTAATATACCTGTTAGGGGTTAAAAAAATCACATCTCCAGCCTGCCAGCGAACGATCGCCGCTGGCAGGCTGGAGATCCACTCGCTTACCTTCCGTTCCTGTGAGCGCGCGCGCCTGTGTGCGCGCGTTCACAGGAAATCTCGCATCTCGCGAGAGGACGCGCCGGCGCGTCCAGGCGGAATGAATCAACCACCTCCAGGACGCGTCGCTGCGTACGGCGGTCCGGAGGTGGTTAAAGAGGTTGTCCGGTCCCAAAATTATTTTTATGTGCTCCTAACACCCCTCACCATCCATACATATGCCCCCAATACCTATTTTTCATGTCTGAGCTTTCCTTCCTCCCCTGGAAGACATCACATCCTGGCAGATCTGTTTACTTTCTCCCCTTCTTGTTTTGTTGAATACATAACTTTATTGATACACAAGCCTGGCTGCACTGCACAGAGATGAGTCACAGGCTGGCCACGCCCCCCACTCTGCTCTGTCTTCAGCAGCCACACCTTCTATAACTCCTGTGTCTATCTTTCTACACCCAGACATGAATCTACTTCTCACTCAGTGTCTGAATCCCATCACTGACCGTCCACGGGCTCTTCCTACATCCCAAACACATCTGTATCTAATCCTAACATGTATGTGTGCGATACTTCCTGCGGAAGTGTGTATCTAATCCCATCTTCTATGATACAGCCTGTTGAGCTGTGTATCTAATCCCATTTTGCATGATACAGCCTGCTGAGCTGTGATCTAATCCCATTTTGCATGATACAGCCTGCTGAGCTGTCTATCTGAACCACTTATGCACACGACCGTATCGTTTATCCGCTAAATAAGCATACTGTCCGTGTGAGACCCGCTTTTTTTTGCAGTCCCATTGATTTCTATGGCTTTCAGGTCTGCATTATGAGGACCAGAATAAGACATGTTCTTTTTTTTGCAGATATGACATACAGATGTGGAAAACACATGGACTTCATCAGTGTGCTTTCCACATCCATATATCAGTACAGCAAAAGATAGAACATGTCTTATTCTGGTCCTCATAATGCAGATCTAAAACCCATAGAACTCAATGGCTCTGGGAAAAAAAATGCACATCTCACACAGGCATTATCCTTATTTAGCAGATATGCTACTTGGAGAAAGCAGAATGGATACAGTCCTGTGCATGAGGCTTTATTTTATCTTTTTTTGGTCCTGACTGATGAAGGGTTTATCTTGGGCCAACATGTGTGATACACGTGAGATAAGACTATGATCAGCCTGGGAAAAACAGTCCATGTGTCGCCACATCTCCCAGGCTGACCGCACTCACCTGACCGAACTGACGATTATGACAGTATGTATGATACAGCCAGCTCTTATCCAGGGCTTTTTTTCTGGCGGAACGCACCGGAACGGCGCAGGCACGTGACGTCAGTCCAGTCACTCTGCCGCCTCGCCTGCCCGGCCGGCCTGCATACGATATAGCAGTAGCCCTGTGAGTAGGATATATTGAATGTTATACTACAGAGGGGGCAGCATGAAATCATTATTAATTGAATTACACATTTTTATACTGTACTGGAGCGGCAATGGGGGGTCTGTGGATGACACTGTTAAGGGGTGGGGGGGGCCTGTGGATGGCACTGTTAAGGGGGTGGGGGGGTCTGTAGATGGCACTGTTATGGGGTGGGGGGGGTCTGTGGATGGCACTGTTAAGGGGGGGTCTGTGAATGGCACTGAAATGGGGTGGGGGGGTCTGTGGATGGCACTGTTATAGGATGGGGGGTCTGTGGATGGTACTGTTATAGGATGGGGGATCTGTGGATGCCATCCACAGATCCCCCATACAGTGCCATCCACAGATCCTCCACCCCATAACAGTGCCATCCCCGATCCCCATTAACAGTGCCATCCCCATCTGGGGGTTTCTTTGCTGGGCTGGACTTTTATAGCCCCCCCAAATTTTACTTGCATCCCTGTTCTCTAAAGGGGCGGTTTTAGGGGCGGTCCTAGGGGTGGGTAGGGGCGTGGCCAGGGGAGGGGGGTGAGTTCACCCCACCTTTTCTCTGAAAAAAAAAGCCCTGCTCTTATCTGGTCAGGGGAGCCAGGTTGGCCTGGAAATTGTGGCTGACACATGGACTGAGACATGATTCCTGGGCCGATCACAGTAGTTTGCATGATCCCTATCACTCATACTGAGCTGCCATAACAGTGTCATCCGCAGTGTCCCATAACAGTTTTGAGGTTGTTTGGACGGCACTCCGTGGTTGAGTTCCGGTGCTCAGCGGTAATAGCAATCAAGTTATAGGATATATGCCGGGCATCGATATGATAATCAGATATATTTATTTATTAGATACTCCATCCAAATATAGACATAAGTTAAGGCCAACGTTTCGGTCTCATTCCCGAGACCTTGATCACGGCCTGAATATATGATGTCTCTGGTGTGGTGGATGGTCAGAGACATCATATATTCAGGCCGTGATCAAGGTCTCGGATGAGACGAAACGTTGGCCTTAACTTATGTCTATATTTGGATGGAGTATCTAATAAATAAATATATCTGATTATCAATATCGAGTGCCGCGGTCATATATCCTATATCCCCATAACAGTGACATCTAGAGCACCCTCATAACAGTGACATCCACAGTGCACCCATAACAGTGACATCCACAGATCCCACATAAGTGTCATCCACAGTGCCCCCATAACAGTGACATCCACAGTGCACCCATAACAGTGACATCCACAGTGCACCCATAACAGTGACATCCACAGTGCACCCATAACAGTGACATCCACAGTGCACCCATAACAGTGACATCCACTTTGCACCCATAACAGTGACATCCAGTGCTCCCATAACAGTGACATCCACAGATCCCACATAACAGTGTCATCCACAGTGTCCCCATAACAGTGATATCAACGGGCCCCCATAACAGTGACATCCACAGTGCACCCATAACAATGACATCCACAGTGCACCCATAACAGTGACATCTAGAGCACCCCCATAACAGTGTCACTGTTATGGGAGCACTGTGGATATCACTGTTATGTGGTCACTGTAGATGTTATCTACAGTTCCCCACAACAGTGCCAACCACATTCCCCTATAACAGTGCCATCCACATTCCCCTATAACAGTGCCATCCACATTCCCCTATAACAGTGCCATCCACATTCCCCTATAACAGTGCCATCCACAGTGCCCCCATGTGCCATCCACACTTCCCCTAATGACATCCACAGTCCCCCCAAAGTGCCCCTTGTGCCTTCCACAGTGCCCATGTGCCATCAAAAGTGCTCCTAATGACATCCACAATGCCCCCATATGCCATCCATAGTGCCCCTAATGACATCCACAGTGCCCCCAAAGTGCCATCCACATTGCCCACAAGGGCACCCATGTGCCATCCAAAGTGCCCCCATGTGCCATCCACAGTACCCATGGGCCATCAATAGTGCCCCTAAAGACATCCACAGTGCCCCTATGTGCCATGCACAGTGCCCCCAAAGTGCCCATGTGCCATCCATAATGCCCCTAATGACATCCACAGTGCCCCCAAAGTGCCATACACTGTGCACACAAGGGCACCCATGTGCCATCCAAAGTGCCCCCCATGTGTCATCCAGAGCTCCCCCAATGACCTCCACAGCATAGCAAACAGCCTCTGTGGCTGATCTCTATGCTGTCACCCATGTACAGCGCTTAAATCGAGCTGTACATGAGTCAGTACACTCAGAAGACGGTCGGCGGTCCCGGCACATGCGCAGTAGTGTAGTGTAGCGAGGAAGGCTGTCAGGAGGCGGTGACATCAGTGATGACGTTCCGTCTCTTGCCTCAGGCAGGAAAAGAAGAAGATGGCGCTGGAACGGAAGACTTGAAAATGCTTCTGGAGCGGTCACGTGACCGTGGAGAGAATCATAGGAAGGGCTGCGCTGTGGAGGGTAAGTATTGGTGTAATAACCTTCCTTCTAAGGGGAATGAAGATGGGCAATTTTCAAGTAGGGGCCGGAGAACCCCTTTAATGATATCTCAGGTTAAATAGAAATTACAGACACGACTTTAACAATGTATTATATTTTGATTTTGGTTTTATTTAGTTTTATTAAGTAATCTACAGACTACTAGCCAGTTGAACAGAGTAAGTAAGCATATTTCTACACAATGTGAGACAAATGTTTGTTATTTTATTTAGTGTTCTTATTGTTACTATGACAGCGTTATTGTTTTATCAGGATCTTTGCTCCAGGTGCTGGGTTGTAGGTACTGATACAACCGGTACAACCGGATCTCATCTTGAATTTTCAGACTTTTCTGCTGCCAAACAAATAAGAGAAGTAAGGTTATAAACAGAATAGTAGCATAAGCACACTATACTTTTAATAGGGTAAAGGACTTTTTAGCATGGGCTGACTGAGCAGGCAATCATAGTGAACGAACCATTCATTCTCAATAATTGCCTGTTTGCCAGACGAGTTTAGAGCTGCAGATCAACTCCTCTGTATGTAGGGGACAAAAGATCACTATTGTGATTGTCTTTGGCCTCATCCACTTTATCTGACATTTATGTAGGAAAAAGTGGAACAGGTACATTAAGTATATAATGCTTATTCTGAAAAACATATTTTTCAATGTATTTACACCAGAAAACTGGCAAAAATACATTGATAAATCTCCTTCTCTTCCATCACAAAGCTAGCTGCCTGAAGCCACCACTAGGGGGAGCTCAGTGAATAGGAATTAATACAACTACCGTGAAGCGGGAATAATCTCTTTGCATTGAGCTTCCCCTAGTGGTGGCTGTGTGAAAATGCTGTGTTTTTGCATGGGGAAGAGAAGAGCAAGTTCTTTCTGTATAGACCTGATAATAGTTGTGTGGTCTGCCTCTATTGCAGGTACACCACCGCACATCAGTGATACTTTCACTCGATGAACGGAGGCACCTTTACAAAGGTCAATTATTAGGAACAAGTGTACAAAGTCCGGTCCAGATAATTGACCTGGTAATTTGCCTGTGTGAAGGGACATTGGGGGAATTTATCAAAGCTCTGCACTCCAGAATTCTGGCTTCAAAAAGTTGCAAAAGTAAGGCTTTGTGATGTTTTGGAGGTACTTGCAAAATAGCAATTACAACACTCACTTAAAGGGGTTGTCTCAGTTCAGTAAGTTGCATTTATCATGTAGAGAAAATTAATACAAGACATGTACTAATGTATTGTGATTATCTATATTGCTTCCTTTGCTGGCTGGATTTATTTTTCCATCACATTATCCACTGCTCGTTTCCATGGTTACAGACCACCCTGCAATCCATCAGTGGTGGTCGTGCTTGCACACTATAGAAAAAAGTGTCAGCTTCTCTTTTGTATTTGTGAAGAAAGAGAAAGGTAAGGGTTAATCAGATCTTATGGAAACAGATCCAGAAGATCAGAAAAAGCTAGAGGTTCCAGTGAATTGGGAGTGCGTATTGTTAATGAGAGAAAGGAAGTAAGGTACATGGAGGATACGGTCTATGGGCGGGAAGGCTGCTCGTGGGTTGTACCATGCAGATATAAAATCGGCATGTAAAACAAATATAATAAGAAGAAACAAATAGGATTTTAAAACATTTGATCCTTATGTCTGTTCTAACCCGATTTGCGAGTTTAACCACTCCTTTTTTCATACTATATATGCGAGGCCACTTTTACTAGGATTTAATTAGGGGCTCGGCTACCGCAACTAATAGCATTTAAAGGGATTTGGCGCTCTTGGATGGGACTAAGAACAGGTTGTACCCAGTGGGTTAACCATACGAGCCCACTGCATTCAGCCTCTCTTGTGGCCAGGACCATGGGAGCTCACTTAGGCTGGTGCTTTTATCCTATATTGTGCAAGCACGACCACTGATGATGGATTGCAGGGTGGTCCTGTAACCATGGTAACGAGCAGTGGATAATGTGATGGAAAAATGAATCCAGCCAGCAAAGAAGCAATATGGATACTCACAGTACATTAGTAAGTGGCTTGTATTAACTTTCTCTACTGCCACTCTAATGCACTTACTGAAGTGAGACAACCCCTAAAAAAGTAGGGTGTGTTAGTTATGTTTATTAGTTACATTCAGATTCATCACTGAGACTTACTTTTGCTGGCACAAAGTAAACAAGGTAGACCCCAAATAAAAACGATTTCAGATATTGCCTCATGACAAATTCCTCATTGTCTGATAGAGTAGACACATACATGGACCTTGGTGTAATTTGTTCAGCCATGCTAAGTTTCATTTTATGTACACAAATTTGAAATCTATTTCCTATAGATTAGATCATTTATAGCAAGTGCGGATTCATTTACCATTACTGCAAGGGTGGTTGTAGTCCACAGAAACATTTTCATCTGGAAGACAGAAGTAGCAGCATTACGATCTACCATATATTGTCAAATTTAGAACAATCATATACGCTAAAAAACATACAGTAGGTCGGCCAAGTTAATTGGAAGGAATTGTATAGTTGTATGGTACAATTTAAGGAGTAGGAAAAAAAGAGATGTTTACCTGTCTCATAGTAATCGTAGAGGGATACTGTAGCTGGTTTTAGGTCTTTCACCACACTGTCCTGTTCCACGATGAAGGAGAGGTTTACTGGATTGCGGTCAATCTAAAGTAAGATAATAATTCCATAAGAGAAGCCTTTTATGAATCTGAAGTACCCAAAGATTTAGAAACCACCTTTTAAAAAATAAATAAATAAATAAACCTAACAAATTAGCTAAAGACCAGTAGTTGTGGCTATTTATCATAGAGGAATCTCTGGTGTTCTTAGAGGTAACCTTATGGTAGATTTTCATACTTTAACAAGTGATGACCTTTCCTCAGGATAGGCCATCAGTATCTGATCTGACATTCCGTACCCCCGCCGTTACTCAGGCACCAGGAGCACCCAGTTCCGGCCACTGTGTTGTGAACTGATCTTGTTACTGCAGTGCGGCTCTGATTCATTTCAATAGGATCAGCACTACAGTAATGAGTTCTTTCCACTACACAGTAGACAGAGCTGTGTACTTCCCATTCCAACTTCTAGTGCCAGAGCTACTGGGCACCTGAGTGGCGGGCGTGTGGGGTTCTGGAAAAAATAAATGGTGAAATGCCCCACTTAAAGGCTATTCATATATTTGATTGATTAGCTTAGAAGATTGCTAAGGTGAGGAGAGGGTGGAGATGGAGACCAAGCTCTCCTTTTACTGTTGACGGCACTCTACAGCCTTCTATGTACAGTATGTAAAGCTCTACAGAGGCTGCAGATATCAAACAATGCAATTTTTTAAATAAAACTCTATTGCAAAAAATACTTGTGCATTTAAGTTATAAAAGTTATAAAAAGAATCTGGATGTTAAAATGCAGTAATGAATAATACGGGACCTGGTCCAAGTACAAAGTCACCACATCAGTCTGATTTCACTTCTCTTTATTAACTTGTCCTGCTCCAGCTGTGAAGAAAAATGGTGTTACAAATGGTTTTGCAGTGGAAGGAACACATTTTAATGCAATCTATTAATATTTGATATGGGTTCAGCGTTATTTCTGCACTGGAGGACCTTCGTTTAGCAACGATTTTGCTTTTTTTTATTTTAAGGAAACCGATTGTTTTATTGGATTAAATTCAGTCTGATTTCTGTAGGTCCCTTAATGGTGGCCTTTAGGTTTGTACCATATTATGATTATCAGATTATTACACAAGGTAAATTATTTTCCTTCTTTTCTAAAACTGTATTTTCTGTCTTTTCTCTCACAAGAGGTGTAAGTTAATGCTCTTGTAATTTGACGGTCATGAATCTCCTCCGGCCATGTACCATTTATAATACTCATTTCTTCCAGGGGTCTTTTTGGGACATTCAGGCAACCAGGCCTGGGAATGACTGCTGCTTCTGCATCTCCATAGCTATGCCCTTGTTCATACAGTTATACCTTTAAATATTTGGCTAAAATATTCACAATGAGGAGACTTTAAGTGCAGTCTGCACTACAGTGCATCCGAGGGTTCAGTGACCAGCGGCACGCCAGCCATTGTGAAACTGCAACTTCCTGCATGCTCCATTCACTTCATGTGTGTATGTGGAAGTTGTAGTTTCACAGTCACTGGAGTGCTTGTGGTTTCTTACCTCTGGTGTAATCATTTGGTTCTGTATAAAGAGGTGCTTAATTCTGTCACTTACTTTCCTTACTGTGCTCTTCACCGGAATGTAGCCAGACACCATCTTGACCTCAATAACGGCCATGTTCGATTTCTCCCGAGTACCGATATAACTGTAAGAATAGAAATCCAGACATGACATGTACAGTACAGACCAAAAGTTTGGACACACCTTCTCATTCAAAAAGTTTTCTTTATTTTTATGACTATGAAAATTGTAGATTCACACTGAAGGCATCAAAACTATGAATTAACACATGTGGAATTATATACATAACAAACAAGTGTGAAACAACTGAAAATATGTCATATTCTAGGTTCTTCAAAGTAGCCACCTTTTGCTTTGATTACTGCTTTGCACACTCTTGGCATTCTCTTGATAAGCTTCAAGAGGTAGTCCTCTGAAATGGTTTTTACTTCACAGGTGTGCCCTGTCAGGTTTAACCTCTTAAGGACCGGGCTCATTTTCACCTTAAGGACCAGGCCATTTTTTGCAAATCTGACCAGTGTCACTTTAAGTGCTCATAACTTTAAAACGCTTTGACTTATCCAGGCCATTCTGAGAATGTTTTTTCGTCACATATTGTACTTCATGACACTGGTAAAATGAAGTAAAAAAAAAAAATATTTTTTTCACAAAAAAATACCTAATTTACCAAAAATTTGGAAAAATTTGCAAATTTCAAAGTTTCAGTTTCTCTACTTCTGTAATACATAGTAATACCCCAAAAAATTGTGATGACTTTACATTCCCCATATGTCTACTTCATGTTTGAATTGTTTTGGGAATGATATTTTATTTTTTGGGGATGTTATAAGGCTTAGAAGTTTAGAAGCAAATCTTGAAATTTTTCAGAAATTTACAAAAACTCAATTTTTAGGGACCAGTTCAGGTCTAAGTCACTTTGCGAGGCTTACATAATAGAAACCACCCAAAAATGACCCCATCTAAGAAACTACACCCCTCAAGGTATTCAAAACTGATTTTGCATATATTGTTAACCCTTTAGGTGTTGCACAAGAGTTATTGGCAAATGGGGAGGAAATTTGAGAATTTCATTTTTTTGTCTAATTTTTCATTTTAACCCATTTTTTCCACTAACAAAGCAAGGGTTAACAGCCAAACAAGATTGTATCTTTATTGCCCTGACTCTGCCGTTTACAGAAACACCCAATATGTGGCCGTAAACTACTGTACGGCCACACAGCGGGGCGTAGAGTGAAAGGTGCGCCGTTTGGTTTTTGGAAGGCTGATTTTTATGGACTGGTTTTTTATCATGTCCCATTTGAAGCCCCCGATGCACCCCTAGAGGAGAAACTCCCTAAAAGTGACCCCCATCTAAGAAACTACACCCCTCAAGGTATTCAAAACTGATTTTACATACATTGTTAACCCTTTAGGTGTTGCACAAGAGTTATTGGCAAATGGGGATGAAATTTGAGAATTTCATTTTTTTGCCGAATTTTCCATTTTAACCCATTTTTTCCACTAACAAAGCAAGGGTTAACAGCCAAACAAGACTGTATCTTTATTGCCCTGACTCTGCTGTTTACAGAAACACCCCATATGTGGCCGTAAACAACTGTACGGCCACACAGCGGGGCGTAGAGTGAAAGGTGCGCCGTTTGGTTTTTGGAAGGCAGATTTTGCTGGACTGGTTTTTTGACACCATGTCCCATTTGAAGCCCCCCTGATGCACCCCTAGATTAGAAATTCCATAAAAGTGACCCCATCTAAGAAACTACACCCCTCAAGCTATTCAAAACTGATTTTACAAACTTTGTTAACCCTTTAGGTGTTGCACAAGATTTAATGGAAAATAGAGACACAATTTAAAAATTTCACATTTTTGGCAGATTTTCCATTTTAATATTTTTTTTCCAGTTACAAAGCAATGGTTAACAGCCAAACAAAACTCATTATTTATGGCCCTTATTCTGTAGTTTACAGAAAAACCCCATATGTGGTCGTAAACCGCTGTACGGGCACACGGCAGGGCGCAGAAGGAAAGGAATGACATACGGTTTTTAGAAGGCAGATTTTGCTGGACTGGTTTTTTGACACCATGTCCCATTTGAAGCCCCCCTGATGCACCCATAGAGTAGAAACTCCAAAAAAGTGACCCCATTTTAGAAACTACGGGATAGGGTGGCAGTATTGTTGGTACTAGTTTAGGGTACATATGATTTTTGGTTGCTCTATATTACACTTTTTGTGCAGCAAGGTAACAAGAAATAGATTTTTTGGCACGTTTTTTTTTTTGTTATTTACAACATTCATCTAACAGGTTTTATCATGAGGTAATTTTATAGAGCAGGTTGTCACGGACACGGCGATACCTAATATGTATACAATTTTTTTTATTTATGTAAGTTTTATACAATAACTTCATTTTTAAAACCAAAAAAATGTTTTAGTGTCTCCATAGTCTAAGAGCCATAGTTTTTTCAGTTTTTGGGTGATAATCTTAAGTAGGGTCTCATTTTTTGCGGGATGAGATGACGGTTTTATTGGCACTATTTTGGGGTGCATATGTCTTTTTGATCACTCGCTATTACACTTTTTGTGACATAAGATGGCAAAAATGGCTTTTTTTACACCGTTTTTGTTTTTATTTTTTTACAGTGGTCACCTGAGGGGTTAGGTCATGTGATATTTTTATAGAGCAGGTCGATACGGACGCGGCGATACCTAATATGTATACTTTTTATTTTATTTATGTAAGTTTTACACAATGATTTCATTTTTGAAACCAAAAAAATCATGTTTTAGTGTTTCCATAGTCTGAGAGCCATAGTTTTTTCAGTTTTTGGGCGATTATCTTGAGTAGGGTCTCATTTTTTGCGGGATGAGATGACGGTTTGATTGGTACTATTTTGGCGTACATGCAACTTTTTTGATCACTTTTATTACCTTTTTTGGGAAGTAAGGAGGGCAAAATTTACATTTTCTCATAGTTTTTATTTTTTTATTTTTATGGCGTTCACCGTGCGGGGAAAGTAACATGACCGTTTTATAGATCAGGTCGTTACGGACGCGGCGAAACCTAATATGTGTAGTGTATTTTATTTTTTTAATTTTTATTCAGTGATAAATGTTTTTTTTTTTATCTTAACTTTTTTCACTTTTTTTTACATTTTTGTGACCCAGACCCACTTGGTTCTTGAAGATCCAGTGGGTCTGATGTCTTTATAATACAGTACAGTACAATATATATTGTACTGTACTGTATTTTACTTACACTGAACAGATCTATGCTTTTAGCATAGATCTGTTCAGCACCATGGACAGCAGGATGCCTGAGCAGGTGTCCTGTTGCCATGGGAACCTTCCCCGTCTGCCACAACTTCGCAGACGGGGAAGGGTAAGCACAGGGCTGAGGGGGGCTCTCTGGGGGCTGTCTGGGGGCTCTCTCCCTCTCCATCGGGGGGCTGCAAGGCACAGCAGCCCCCCAATGGAGAGGGAGGGAGCTTCCTGACCGAAGACAGTTAACTTTTTCCATACAGCGGTCCGTACGGACCGCGGTATGGAAAGGGTTAAACGGCTGACATCTGCACAGATGTCAGCCGTTTATACCGGGGTGCCAGCAATGTGCAGAGGGAGGCGGGCGGGGGATCACAATCCCGCCTGCCGCACCGCCCGCCTCCCGCAACGCCCCCACCGCCTGCGCCCCCCCCCCCCCCCCGCACCACCCGCCGGCATAAAATCGTGCAGGGGGGGTGAAAAATATTGATTTTAGCCACTCTAAAGCAAAAAGCGCAGCAAACCTCAGGTCTGAATTGACCTGCGGTTTGCTGCGATCGCCGATACGAGGGGGTCAAATGACCCCCCCCTGCATTGTTACTGGATGCCGGCTGAATGATTTCAGCCGAAATCCCGTTCCGATTAACCCCTTGGGCGCCGGAATACAGATTTCAAGTCAGGACGTACCGGTACGTCCTGGGTCCTTAAGGACTCGGGAAATAGGGCGTACCGGTACGTCCTGGGTCCTTAAGGGATTAATAAGTGGGATTTAATTGCCTTATAAATGGGGTTGGGACCATCAGTGGCGTTGAGGAGAAGTCAGGTGGATACACAGCTGATAGTCCTACTGAATAGACTGTTAGAATTTGTATTATGGCAAGAAAAAAGCAGCTAAGTAAAGAAAAACGAGTGGCCATCATTACTTTAAGAAATTAAGGTCAGTCAGTCAGCCGAAAAATTGGGAAAACTTTGAAAGTAAGGGCTATTTGACCATGAAGGAGAGTGAGGGGGTGCTGCGCCAGATGACCTGGCCTCCACAGTCACCGGACCTGAACCCAATCGAGATGGTTTGGGGTGAGCTGGACCGCAGAGTGAAGGCAAAAGGGTCAACAAGTGCTAAGCATCTCTGTAAACTCCTTCAAGACTGTTGGAAGACCATTTCAGGGGACTACCTCTTGAAGCTCATCAAGAGAAAGCCAAGAGTGTGCAAAGCAGTATTTAAAGCAAAAGGTGGCTACTTTGAAGAACCTAGAATATGACATATTTTCAGTTGTTTCACACTTGTTTGTTATGTATATAATTCTACATGTGTTAATTCATAGTTTTGATGCCTTCATAGTCATGAAAATAAAGAAAACTCTTTGAATGAGAAGGTGTGTCCAAACTTTTGGTCTGTACTGTACATTCATACATTTATATCCATTTTGGTTAATATGAGAAGAAAATTGACAGCATTGAGAATATTTAGTAGTTAGGTGTAATTGTTTTATAGATTTTGATAGGTGAATGGATTGGTCATGATTCGAAATTACCATACATGGTGTAAAAGCGTAGAAGAATTAAAAAAACAAACAAAAAAAAAAAACCACATAAGCAAACTCACAAGGCAGTGATAAGAATTTCAAATTTCGTCACAGGATCCCCCAGACATTCTCTTCTTGAAGAAGATTTTACACTTAAAGAGAAGGTGGCCACACCTTTCGGAGGAGGGCTATTGTACCTTAATACGGCCTGTGATTTAAAAAAGCAATTTTCCATCAAAAAAGGAATAGATCTATAGCACCGTAGAAAAGCATATCATCCCAATTCAGATGCAGAACATTGTATATAATGTTCTGTGGGCAACTAAGTATGATACCTTTTATAGGGTTTGTTTATTGACCTTTTAGGCCATATTGAGCTGATACACAAAAGAGTGCAGATCTGATCCAGGGTCGACTCCCAAGGTCCACATTAATACTAAATGGAGTATTACCTTCTAAGGGTGGGTTCACATCATGTTTTATGCATCGATTTGACTTATATGTTACAAAAAAGGCAGCACACCACGTTCTTGTATCCTGCACAGTCCGGTAAAAATAAAGTTGACTTTTTTTTACAATGGTACAATGGAACTCTATGGTGAACAGATGCCACTGTATGACATCAGTCTGAGGCATCAATTTAATGTATACGCTTTTTGTACACCTTAAATGGATGGGAGAAACGTAATGTGAACCCACCCTAAGACATATGTAATATCAAAAGTATATCCCATAAATGTCTTAAAGCTACCGGTTCCACTTTCAGTCCTCCAATTATTGGAAGCATGGGGTGGGAAGGTGACCTTCCACTTCCAATAATCACTCCAGAGAGGAGGAGACTATGCATGAATGTGGCTCTCTCCATCATATTGTAGGTCAAGGTAGCAATCCATGAGAGGACGGGATACTTGTATCAACTGAGAATGGTAATAAAGTTGATCTCATAAGGGCACCTGCTACCGTTCACAAGGGTTCTGCAGTTTCCTCCGGATAGATCATCAGCATCTGATCGGCGGGGGTCCGACACCCGGGACCCCCGCCGATCAGCTGTTTGAGAAAGCAGCGGCGCTCCAGGAGCACCGCGGCCTTCTCACTGTTTACTGCAGGCCCAGTGACGTCACGACTAGTATCAATGGCCTGGGCGGGGCTAAGCTCTGTTCACTTGAATGGAGCTTAGCCGCACCCAGGCCAGTTGATATTGTGACGTCACTGGGCCTGTGGCAAACAATGAGAAGGCTGCGGCGCTCCTGGAGCGCTGCTGCCTTCTCAAACAGCTGATTGGCGGGGGTCCCGGGTGCCGGACCCCCGCCGATCAGATGCTGATGATCTATCCAGAGGTTTAAACAAACTGCAGAACCCCTTTAATTAATGCTTAGAGCATTAGATCACTATATACCCGTCAGACGACCATAATAAGTGGCCCCTTGAGCATCGGCACACAGGGAAATTTCCCTGTAAAGCCTATGGCCAGTCCACCCCTATAACAGCCTATCATTTCTAAACCCTGCATACATGTAAGATCACCTCCCTAACTCTTGTACTCCTTTCTAGAGTGGCAAACAGGGATAAATGGACCACATTTCTTCTGGTATATAAGGGAACTAGAGATAGCTACACATTGAACCATTATTACTTGCCCATGCCTGATGTTAAACTGTGTGCCACTCCTCTCTGACATGGAAACCTGTGTCCAAATGTTTGGAGACCACACAGTATTACATTGTGCACTAGATGTGTCTCATGCACTTAGTTTGTGTCTTGGTTTTGCGGTATCGCTAATTTCTACTGAAATCTGCACTGGTGCAGTAAAAAGCTATATTCACACAATATGACCATATTCAATCATGCTTCTATTTTGCCAAAATTACTGCAGATGTGAGTACACTGTAAGAGAAAAACTAACAGGATTAGGTCAGAAGGGAAATCCCAAGGATGCCTTTATCTGAATACAATTTATATGGTTTAGGAGCGAAAGTGTGATAGTGATACAGTATATGTGTTTTATATACTACAGATGCATACAGTGGATATAAAAAGTCTACACACCCCTGTTAAAATGTCAGGTTTCTGTGATGTAAAAAAAATAGCCAAAGATAAATCATTTCAGAACCTTTTCCACCTTTAATGTGACCTATAAACTGTACCACTCAATAGAAAAACAAACTGAAATCTTTTAGGTGGAGGGAAGAAAACAAAACAAAAAAAATAATGTGCTTATAACTGGGGATGTAGCTGTGTTCAGAATTAAGCAATCACATTCAAAATCATGTTAAGTAGGAGTCAGCATACACCTGCCATCATTTAAAGTGCCTCTGATTAACCCCAAATAAAGTTTAGCTGCTCTAGTTGGTCTTTCCTGAAATTTTCTTAGTCGCATCCCACAGCAAAATCCATGGTCCACAGAGGGCTTCCAAAGCATCAGAGGGATCTTATTGTTAAAAGGTATCAGTCAGGAGAAGGGTACAAAAGAATTTCCAAGGCATTAGATATACCATGGAACACAGTGAAGACAGTCATCCTCAAGTGAAGAAAATATGGCACAACAGTGACATTACCAAGAACTGGACGTCCCTCCAAAATTGATGAAAAGACGAGGAAAAAAAAATGGTCTGGGAGGCTACCAAGAGGCCTACAGCAACATTAAAGGAGTTGCAGGAATATCTGGCAAGTAATGGCTGTGTGGTACATGTGACAACAATCTCCCGTATTCTTCATATGTCTAGGCTATGGGGTAGAGTGGCAAGATGAAAGCCTTTTCTTACGAAGAAAAACATCCAAGCCAGGCTACATTTTGCAAAAACACATCTGAAGTCTCCCAAAAGCATATGGGAAAAGGTGTTATGGTCAGATGAAACCAAGGTTGAACTTTTTGGCCATAATTCCAAAAGATATGTTTGGCGCAAAAACAACACTGCACATCACCAAAAGAACACCATACCACAGTGAAGCTGGTGGTGGCAGCATCATGCTTTGGGGCTGTTCTTCTTCAGCTGGAACTGAGGCCTTAGTTAAGCTAGAGGGAATTATGAACAGTTCCAAATACCAGTTGATATTGGCACAAAATCTTCAGGCTTCTGCTAGAAAGCTGAACATGAAGAGGAACATCTTTCAGCATGACAAAGACCCAAAGCATACATACAAATCAACAAAGGAATGGCTTCACCAGAAGAAGACAAAAACACAGAAATATAGTGGCAATTCTGGAGGAGCTGCTCAACCCCTAACACTGTAGTGTGTTTTTCATTGGGGGAGCAGCCCCTCTGCATGTGGACCGCAGCAAACGACTATCCCCAGCAAAAAATGCATACGGTGGAGGATGTCGGCGCGGTCCACATGCACCACAAAGGCATCCTACACAAAATGGAGCATTGTGCAGATGAAAATATAATCATATAGATCACAGAAAAAATGCACCAAACGGATATGCCACTGACTATACTGGCTAGTCATAAATGCAGATATTAAAAGCTGAGACTTTCGCCAATATATTCCTGTCAGGAAAATATCGGAGCCCATCATGCACCACGTCACGGTCACTCAGCATGGCAAAGGGTCCTACCACTACGCTAACTATGGTGTGAACAAGGTCTGAAGGTGATGTAATCCATCTCACAGCCAAGCTTCCACACAACCGCCTAGCAGGACAACTAGTGCAATGTGAACAAAGCCAGACTGTAAGCCACACCCATATCAGACCATGTGATGGAGGTTACCAGGTGCAAAAGAGTGTTTGAATGCCAGGAGCTGGATTACATCACCTTCAGACCTTGTTCACACCATAGTTAGCGTAGTGGTAGGACCCTTTGCCATGCTGAGTGACCGTGACGTGGTGCATGATGGGCTCCGATATTTTCCTGACAGGAATATATTGGCGAAAGTCTCAGCTTTTAATATCTGCATTTATGACTAGCCAGTATAGTCAGTGGCATATATCCGTTTGGTGCATTTTTTCTGTGATTTATACTTCACCAGAAGAAGATTAAAGTTTTGGAATGGCCCAGCCAGAGCCCAGACCTGAATCCGATTGAAAATCTGTGGGGTGATCTGAAGAGGGCTGTGCACAGGAGATGCCCTCGCAATGGTGAGTACAATAAAGGATACAAGAGGGGCCTGGATTTATTTCTGGAGCGTAATAATATTACAGGCTATAGCTACTAGAGAGGGGTCGTTGATCCAGGGAGTTAGTCTGATTGCCTGATTAGAGTCGGGAAGGAATTTTTTATTCCCCTAAAGTGGGGAAAATTGGCTTCTACCTCACAGTTTTTTTTGCCTTACTCTGGATCAACTTGTAGGATAACAGGCCAAACTGGATGGACAAATGTCTTTTTTCGGCCTTATGTATTATGTTACTGTGTTAATCTGACAGATTTGGAGTGTTTTTGCCAAGAAGAGTGGGCAAATCTTGCCAAGACAAAATGTGCCATGCTGATAGACTCATACCCAAAAAGACTGAGTGCTGTAATAAAATCAAAAGGTGCTTCAACAAAGTATTAGTTTAAGTGTGTGCACACTTCTCCAACCATACTATTTTATTTTTATATTTTTTCTTTCCTCTTCCTAAAAGATTTCAGTTTGTTTTTCAACTGAGTTGTACAGTTTATAGGTCACATTAAAGGTGGAAAAAGTTCTGAAATGATTTATCTTTGTCTCATTTTTTTACATCACAGAAACCTGACATTTTAACAGGGGTGTGTAGACTTTTTATATCGACTGTATAATACTGGCCATTGAATTGCCCATGTTGCTCATTTTAGAGCAAAGAGATGAAAATGTGACTCTATCTCTAAAACAGAAATATGTACAACCAAGAAATTCTAGTGAAGGCCTGCCATTAACCTTTCTACAACTCAGGTGGCAAAAATTGCTGTAATATGTGGTCTACAGAATAAAATGCCCTTTCTAAAAATATATTCCTTAACCCCGTAAACCACAAAGATCAAGGAAAAGTGGCCATCCCTCTCCAAAGCTTATGTGATCCATTAGTACTTTGGAGTCTATGTAGGCTGCTGATGAAGCATCTCCCATAGCTTAATAGTCTAGGTGTGTCTTTAACAGAAACAGAAGTTTGTTTGCAAGAAACCTGAGACACACATATACCCTTAGGGTACTTTCACACTAGCGTTTTTATTTTCCAGTTTTGAGTTCCGTCACAGGGGCTCAATACCGGAAAAAAACTGATCAGTTTTATCCTAATGCATTCTGAATAGAGAGCATTCCGTTCAGTATGCATCAGTTTAGTCCCTCTTATGTTTTTTGGCAGGAGAAAATACCGCAGCATGCTGTATTTTTCTCTCCGGCTAAAAATCCTGTACACTTGCCAGAATGCCAGATTCGGCATTAATTTCCATTAAAATGTAGTAGTGCCGGATCTGGCATTAAAATTGACGCATTGAAAGATCCGTTCTTCCGTTCCGCGCATGCGCAGACCTTTAAATCTGTGAAAAAAATAAATACCGGATCAGTTTTTCCGGATGACACCGGAGAGACGGATCCTATATTTCAATGCATTTGGTCAGACGGATCCGCATCCGGATCAGTCTGACAAATGCCACCCGTTTGCGTCAGGATTGCCGGATCCGGCAGGCAGTTTGTCTGCCACAAGTGTGAAACTACCCTTAGATTATCAGGAACGATAACTCAAGGTCACCACATAATGATTAGAATAATAGGAACCTCTAATTTTTCAGTTCAGGTTAAGTTCAGTATCTTTCTGCTTACCTGAACAAAGACACAACCACTCCCCGTTGATGTCACAGTGTAGTCTCCAGGAACATTAGCTAGAGTTGCCTTTTGGAGTAGGAGACGGTTATTCTTGTCCACATGGAATTGCTCATGGAATCCCGACTTGGAATTGACTGCCACAGTCATGTCTCCTTTGTCAGAAAATGTTACCTCTGAATACTTGGCCATGGCCTGAAGAGCCACTACCGTGTCCTTCAAAAGGAAAAGTTGATAATTTAAAGAGTAACTAGTAAACAAAGTGAGATCCTGGAAATAAACCAAATGAACAAAAATGCTTAAAAGCAAAAATAGGTTGAATGAATCATTATCTTCAAACCATCTGGAAATTAAAACAACATTTTGAGGGTTTACATACAGAAATTAGCCTGATGATCACACAGATCTATGTACTTGGGAACTCTTTACATACCAGTACAGTGATACATTATAATAGAGATGACTGATTTTGCAGGTTACTCACATTAGACAAAAAAGGGGGAAAAAATGCCATTTTTAGCAGGAATGGGTAGCTTCATGTGTATCAGAGCCTCTGACCATCCCACAATGTCAGATGTCAGAGAAAATAAGAAAATAAGTATTGCGCATGTTGGAATCCTTTCAGTATTTTTTTTAAATAAAATACTGAATGGTTCTTTCCTCTTTAATTATTATATTACTTTCTATATCCTTGTAATGCAGTGTGTTAGGAATAGTTAGTTAACATATACAAAGCCATTGTTCTGTGTCAGACGACCACAAAGTGATTAACTCACACGACATGCATACTGCTCACTGGACATCATTAGGAGGAGGGGTTGAAAGGTATAAACCTTTGTGCACAAAGACAAAGAACTCAGCTCCTATGAGAACATCATCCAGATAGGATGTTTTAGGTCACGATCACTTTCATGTATTACCATGGGGTGTTGGCCATGTGCTAAATGGGTAGCATGATGACTGTAGCTCCCGCCTTTGTGTTGAAGGCCTGGAGTCATCACAGTAGGCAGGAATACACAGACAGTGAGCCCTAACAGGAACCCAGCCTGCAATGGCACATTCTAAACATATCAAGAAAAATAACTGAAATAAAGTGGCCATGGGAGGAAATGCTCAAAAACCCCAAACACTGTAGTGTGTTTATAACCGGGAGGAGCAATTCCTCCGCGTGTGATCCGTTGCTAACGACAATCCCCAGCAAAAATGAATACAATGGAGGATGTCTGCAGCGGACCACATGCACCACAACGGCATCCTACACAAGATGGGATAATGTGTGGATGCAAATATAAAAATACATAAATCACTGCGAAAGGTGCACCACATTGATATGCAACTGACAACACTGGCTAATCCCTCAAGCTGATGTTGGTAGCATTCTGTTGCACCTGGTAGCCTGTGTAACATGGCCTGTTATAGGTGGGGCTTACAGCTATATAATCTCTCCCACTGCCTGAGTGATCTCACTATGGAGTTATGTCGGAGCTTTGCTGTAAGTTGTATCTTAGCACCTCTCAGATCATTGTTCACACTCCGTAGGTAGCTTAGTGGTAGAAACTAGAGTTGAGCGGACACCTGGATGTTCGGGTTCAAAGGGTTCGGCCGAACCTCATTGAAGTCAATGGGGACCCAAACTTTTGAGCACTAAAATGGCTCTAAAAATGTCATGGAAAGGGCTAGAGGGCTGCAAATGGCATCGAAATGTGGTTAAGAGCATGGCAAGTGCTCTGCAAACAAATGTGGATAGGGAAATGACTTAAAATAACATAAAATACGTAAAAAAAAATATAATAATCTTGATCTAGGAAGACCAGGTCCATATGGAGTAGGAGGTTGAGAAGGCGGTGGATGTGGTGGTGTAGGTGGAAGTGGCGGTGAAGGAGGAGGAGGTAGCCTACACTGCTTTTTGGTTTAAAATTTATTTTTATTTTTTTAAACTAGGGTACACCCCAAAACATTGGGAAATATAACCCTCCAGTCATGCTAAACACAGGTTCAGACAATACACTGGCTGCAGGGCAGGCCAGCACCTCCAAGGCGTAAAGAGCAAGCTCAGGCCATATGCCCAATTTGGAGACCCAGAAGTTGCAGGGGCTGACCCCTGTCAGTTAGTTTGTGTAGGCGTGTGCATACTTACTGCCCCACCATGTCGCACATCCCCGTGATGTTCAGGATCCAATTGGATATCTGCTCTATCAACCTTCGATGTTCTTTTCTACCATGTTGATCACGGTTAGCGGTGAATCAGGGTTCCACACCGGAGAGGGAGCGTGAGAAAGAGAGACCACATCCAAGGGAGATCAATGGATGAAATTTAATTGTGATCGAGCGGAAATGTGGGAGAAGCTATTAAAACTGAAGAATTAAAGGAAAGGAGGGGGCGCGTGGCAATTACCCACTCCCGACTCGGGGAGGTAGTGACGATAAATAACAATATAGGACTCTTAAGATGCCCTGTTATTGGAATGATTAATAAAAAAATTATAGGGAATGTCACTAGGGTATTTAGGATTTGGAAACGTTAGGCAGGAGAGGCCCTGCTGCCGCTTTGTTGACTCTAGATAACTTCTGCCTGATTGCACGTCCCTGTAACGTCCACGATCCATTTGGATATCTTCTCTATCAACTTTCGATGTTCTTTTCTGAGCCTACCATGTTGATCACGCTTATCTGCGAATCAGGGATTCACGCCGGAGAGGGAGAGTGAGAAAGGGAGACCTCATCCAAGGGAGGTCAATGGCTGCATGGAGCGGAAATGTGGGACAAGTTATTAAAGCAGAAGGATCAAATGAAAGGGCCAATTAAAGACGAATTTTAGAAATTTAAGTCTGTGTCACCTATGCAGAGCAGGAGTTTTTCATCGCCAGAAATGTCACCCACCAATGGAAAAGATTATTTTTTTAAATTTCAGTCCCTGTCACCTATGCAGAGCAAGGGTTTATTCACGGCAAAAATTGTAAAATGTCACTCAAGAATGTAAAAGAAAAATTTGTGAAATTTATTAACCTATCTACTAGGTAGAGCAGGGGTCTATCACAGCCAAAAATTGGTGATTTTCACTCGAAAATGTAACAGACAAATTAGTGAATTTTTTTTACCTGTCTACTAGGTATAGCAGTGGTATATCACACCCAAAAATTGGTGAATTTCACCCAAAAATGTAACAGACAAATTAGTTTAAATTTTTGAACCTGTCTACTAGGTAGAGCATGGGTATATCACACCCAAAAAATGGTGAATTTCACCCAAAAATGTAACAAATTAGTGAATTTTTTTTTACCTGTCTACTAGGTATAGCAGTCATATTTCACACCCAAAAATTGGTGAATTTTACCCGAAAATGTAACAGACAATTTAGTGATTTTTTTTTTACCTGTCTACTAGGTAGAGCAGTGGTATATCACACCCAAAAATTGGGGAATTTCACCCGAAAATGTAACAGACAAATTAGTAAAATTACATAAAATAAAATACGAAAAAAAAAAAAAAAAACTGTATTTATGAGGTGAAGGTCCATATGGAGTAGGAGTTTGAGGAGGCGGTGGACGTAGCGGTGTCTGGAGGAAGCGGCGGTGGAGGAGGACGAGGTAGCCAACACTTTTTGGTTTTAATTTGTATTTTTTTTTTATTAGGGTACACTCCAAAAGAGTGTGAAATATCCAAAATACAAGAATGAGCAATTGCGCTGTAGTATAACAATGGCTGGTCAAGGCCGGTATACATGTCTATTCTGCACAAGGTACAGACAAGTCTTGTGGGATCCAGGCCTGGTTCATTTTAATGAACGTGAGCTTGTCCACATTGGCTGTGGACAGGCGGCTGCGCTTGTCTGTGATAACGCCCCCTGCCGTGCTATACACATGTTCAGATAATACACTGGCTTCAAGGCAAGCCAGCACCTCCAAGGCATAAAGGACAAGCTCAGACCATGTACCCAATTTGGAGACCCAGAAGTTGAAGGGGGCAGACCCGTCATTCAGTATGTGTAGACGTGTGCACACATACGGCTCCACCATGTTGCTGAAAGACGTTCCATATCAGCTGGTGGTGCTGGTTGTTGTGGCGTGCTGACAAAGCTTTTCCACATTTCGACCATGCTAACCCTGCCTTCTGAGGTGCTGGCGGTGCCCCAGCTGCATTGGCGACCTCTTCCTCCTCCTCTGCCTTCGCCTTGTGCTTCCACTGTGCCCCCGCTGTCAGGTGAGAATGCCACCAGCAGCGCGTCTACCATTCTGCGCTTGTACTCGTGCATCTTACGATCACGCTCCAGTAAGGGAATTAAGGACGGTACGTTGTCCTTGTAACGGGGATCCAGCAGCGTGGCCACCCAGTAATCAGCACAAGTTAGAATGTGGGCAACTCGGTGGTCGTTGGGGAGACATTGCAGCATGTAATCGCTCATGTGTGCCAGGCTGCCCAGAGGCAACGAAAAGCTGTCCTCTGTGGGAGGTGTATCGTCT
Organism: Bufo bufo; assembly: GCF_905171765.1. NCBI lineage: Eukaryota > Metazoa > Chordata > Amphibia > Anura > Bufonidae > Bufo > Bufo bufo. Next base: position 53,102,137 of record NC_053394.1, read on the forward strand.
GTTTCCTCTGTATCCCCACAGCCACGCACCAGTGATGGCCATGAGCTGGTCTGGGTGCCACCCTGCTGTGAACATGTTTTCTCCTCCTCCATCTCCTCCTCCTCACCCTCCACCTCGTCATCCTCCAGAACTGTGCCCTGGCTGGACAATTGTGTACCTGGCGTTTGTGGGTGCAGGAACCCACCCTCGGAGCCACTTGTGAATGACTGGCCGGAAACCCTATGAAATGATCCCTCTTCCTCCTCCTCCTCCTGTGCCACATCCTCTTCCATCATCGCCAGCAGCGTTTTTTCAAGGAGGCATAGAAGTGGGATAGTAACGCTGAGAATGGCATTATCGGCACTGGCCATGTTGGTGGAGTACTCGAATCAGCGCAACAAAGAACACAGGTCTCGCATGGAGGCCCAGTCATTGGTGGAGAAGTGGTGCTGTTCCGCAGAGCGACTCACCCGTGTGTGCTGCAGCTGAAACTCCACTATCGCCAGCTGCTGCTCGCATAGTCTGGCCAGCATGTGCAAGTTGGAGTTCCACCTTGTGGGCACGTCTCATATGAGCCGGTGAGTGGGAAGGCCAAAGTTACGCTGCAGCGCTGACAGGCGAGCAGCAGCAGGGTGAGAACACCGAAAGCGCGCACAGACGGCCCGCACTTTATGCAGCAGCTCTGACATATCGGGCTAATTTTTAAGGAATCTAATCTCTGCACCACCAAATTCAGCACATGTAACAGGCAAGGGATGTGCGTCAAACATGCTAGTCCCAGAGCTGCTAGGAGATTTCACCCATTATAGCACACCACCAGCTTGAGGCTCACTGGCACCAACCACTCATCATTCTGTTGTTCAAGGCCTGTCCACAGCTCCTGAACGGTGTGGGGTTTGTCGCCCAAACAGATACGTTTTAAAACTGCCTGCTGTCGTTTACCCCTGGCTGTGTAGAGGTTGGTGGTGAAGGTGTTACGCTGACCGGATGAGGAGCCGGTAGAGGATGAGGAAGCAGAGTAGGAGGAGGAAGCAACAGGAGGCAAACTGAAGTGCCCTGCAATCTTCGGTGGTGGAAGGACATGCGCCAAACTGCTATCCGCCTCAGGCCCAGCCGCCACTGCATTTACCCAGTGTGCTGTTATGGAGATATAACGTCCCTGACCGTGCTTACTGGTCCACGTATCCGTAGTGAAGTGCACCTTGCCACAGATGGCGTTGCGCAGTGCACACCTGATTTTGTCCCTCACTTGGTTGTGCAGGGAAGGGATGGCATGCCTGGAAAAGAAGTGGCGGCTGGACACGACGTACTGTGAGACAGCAACCGCCATAAGGCTTTTTAAACTCTCTGTCTCCACCAGACGGAATGACAGCATTTCAAAGGCCAGTAATTTTGAAATCCTGGCATTCAGGGCCAGGGACTGATGGTGAGTAGGGGACTAGGGATGAGCGAACCCGAACTGTATAGTTCGGGTTCGTACCGAATTTTGGGGTGTCCGTGACACGAACCCGAACATTTTCGTAAAAGTCCGGGTTCGGGTACGGTGTTCGGTGCTTTCTTGGCGCTTTTTGAAAGGCTGCAAAGCAGCCAATCAACAGCATCATACTACTTGCCCCAAGAGGCCATCACAGTCATGCCTACTATTGGCAGGGCTGTGATTGGCCAGTGCAGCATGTGACCCAGCCTCTATATAAGCTTGGGTCACGTAGCGCTGCACGTCACTCTGCTGATACAAGTGTAGGGAGAGGTTGCAGCTGCGACGTTAGGGCGAGATTAGGCAGATTAACTCCTCCAAAAGACTTCATTCAGTGATCGATCTACAGCTGTGGATCATTGAACTGCTGCTATTCAATTGCTCACTGTTTTTAGGCTGCCCAGAGCGTTTTTCATTCACTTTTTTCTGGGTTAATCGGCGGCCATTTTGTGTCTTGTGGTGCGCCAGCACAAGCTGCCACCAAGTACATTTAACCATCAATAGTGTGGTTATTTTTGGCTATATCCTACATCAGGGTCAAGCTGTCATCAAGTGCATTTAACCATCAATAGTGTGGTTATTTTTTGGCTATATCCTACATCAGGGTCAAGCTGTCATCAAGTGCATTTAACCATCAATAGTGTGGTTATTTTTTGGCTATATCCTACATCAGGGTCAAGCTGTCATCAAGTGCATTTAACCATCAATAGTGTGGCTATTTTTTGGCCATATACTACATCAGGGGCAAGTTGAGCCTGTCACAAGTGCATTTAACCATCAATAGTGTGGTTATTTTTTGGCTATATCCTACATCAGAGTCAAGCTGTCATCAAGTGCATTTAACCATCAATAGTGTGGTTATTTTTTGGCCATATACTACATCAGGGGCAAGTTGAGCCTGTCACGAAGTGCATTTAACCATCAATAGTGTGGTTATTTTTTGACTATATCCTACATCAGGGTCAAGCTGTCATCAAGTGCATTTAACCATCAATAGTGTGGTTCTTTTTTGGCTATATCCTACATCAGGGTCAAGCTGTCATCAAGTGCATTAAACCATCAATAGTGTGGTTATTTTTTGGCTATATCCTACATCAGGGTCAAGCTGTCATCAAGTGCATTTAACCATCAATAGTGTCGTTATTTTTGGCCATATACTACATCAGGGGCAAGTTGAGCCTGTCACCAAGTGCATTTAACCATCAATAGTGTGGTTATTTTTTGGCTATATCCTACATCAGGGTCAAGCTGTCATCAAGTGCATTTAACCATCAATAGTGTGGTTATTTTTTGGCTATATCCTACATCAGGGTCAAGCTGAGCCTGCCACCAAGTTATTCTCAATAACTTCACACACACGCTACAGTGCAGATCCAAGTCTAATTCTGTGATTAAACGTATACCTGTCACCCAGCGCCTAAAAAATAGGCCTCACATTTATATTCATCCAAATCTGTCATTACTGCTTTAGCTGGTCAAGTTATTTAGTGTCCGTCAAAGCACAGTTTTTGTTCTGGGTTGAAATACAATTCCCAATTTTGCAATTCTCTAAATTAGTGGTTTCTGCTGTATCAGGCCTACTTTAAATCTATCCCTAAAAGGGTATATTAGATTCAAGGTGCTGATAGGGTAATTCTCAATAACTTCACACACACGCTACAGTGCAGATCCAAGTCTAATTCTGTGATTAAACGTATTCCTGTCACCCAGCGCCTAAAAAATAGGCCTCACATTTATATTCATCCAAATCTGTCATTACTGCTTTAGCTGGTCAAGTTATTTAGTGTCCGTCAAAGCACAGTTTTTGTTCTGGGTTGAAATACAATTCCCAATTTTGCAATTCTCTAAATTAGTGGTTTCTGCTGTATCAGGCCTACTTTAAATCTATCCCTAAAAGGGTATATTAGATTCAAGGTGCTGATAGGGTAATTCTCAATAACTTCACACACACGCTACAGTGCAGATCCAAGTCTAATTCTGTGATTAAACGTATACCTGTCACCCAGCGCCAAAAAAATAGGCCTCACATTTATATTCATCCAAATCTGTCATTACTGCTTTAGCTGGTCAAGTTATTTAGTGTCCGTCAAAGCACAGTTTTTGTTCTGGGTTGAAATACAATTCCCAATTTTGCAATTCTCTAAATTTGTGGTTTCTGCTGTATCAGGTCTACTTTAAATCTATCCCTAAAAGGGTATATTAGATTCAAGGTGCTGATAGGGTAATTCTCAATAACTTCACACACACGCTACAGTGCAGATCCAAGTCTAATTCTGTGATTAAACGTATACCTGTCACCCAGCGCCAAAAAAATAGGCCTCACATTTATATTCATCCAAATCTGTCATTACTGCTTTAGCTGGTCAAGTTATTTAGTGTCCGTCAAAGCACAGTTTTTGTTCTGGGTTGAAATACAATTCCCAATTTTGAAATTCTCTAAATTAGTGGTTTCTGCTGTATCAGGCCTACTTTAAATCTATAATAGGCCTCAAATTTATATTCAGCTAAATCTGTCATTACTGGTGTGCCTGTATTAGTGTAATACGGTACCTAAATAGATAGCCAGATAGTGTTAGGTGTCTGTAAAAAAAGTCCTGAATTTGAATTCAATACATTGGCCCGAATAATATTTTTCTTATTGTGGTGAACGGTAACAATAAGGAAAACATCTAGTAAGGGACGCGGACGCGGACATGGTCGTGGTGGTGTTAGTGGACCCTCTGGTGCTGGGAGAGGACGTGGCCGTTCTGCCACAGCCACACGTCCTAGTGTACCAAGTACCTCAGGTCCCAGTAGCCGCCAGAATTTACAGGGATATTTGGTGGGTCCCAATGCCGTTCTAAGGATGGTAAGGCCTGAGCAGGTACAGGCATTAGTCAATTGGCTGGCCGACAGAGCATCTAGCACGTTCACATTATCTCCCACCCAGTCTTCTGCAGAAAGCGCACAGATGGCGCATGAAAACCAAGCCCATCAGTCTGTCACATCACCCCCATGCATATCAGGGAAACTGTCTGAGCCTCAAGTTATGCAGCAGTCTCTTATGCTGTTTGAAGACTCTGCTGCCAGGGTTTCCCAAGGGCATCCACCTAGCCCTTCCCCAGGGGTGGAAGAGATAGAATGCACTAACGCACAACCACTTATGTTTCCTGAGGATAAGGACATGGGAATACCACCTCAGCACGTCTCTGATGATGACGAAACACAGGTGCCAACTGCTGCGTCTTTCTGCAGTGTGCAGACTGAACAGGAGGTCAGGGATCAAGACTGGGTGGGAGACGATTCAGGGGACGATGAGGTCCTAGACCCCACATGGAATGAAGGTCGTGCCACTGACTTTCACAGTTCGGAGGAAGAGGCAGTGGTGAGACCGAGCCAACAGCGTAGCAAAAGAGGGAGCAGTGGGCAAAATCAGAACACCCGCCGCCAAGAGACTCCGCCTGCTACTGACCGCCGCCATCTGGGACCGAGCACCCCAAAGGCAGCTTCAAGGAGTTCCCTGGCATGGCACTTCTTCAAACAATGTGCTGACGACAAGACCCGAGTGGTTTGCACGCTGTGCCATCAGAGCCTGAAGCGAGGCATTAACGTTCTGAACCTTAGCACAACCTGCATGACCAGGCACCTGCATGCAAAGCATGAACTGCAGTGGAGTAAACACCTTAAAAACAAGGAAGTCACTCAGCCTCCCCCTGCTACCTCTTCTGCTGCTGCCGCCTCGGCCTCTTCTGCTGCTGACGCCGCCTCGGCCTCTTCCTCCGCCTCTGGAGGAACGTTGGCACCTGCCGCCCAGCAAACATGGGATGTACCACCAACACCACCACCTGCGTCACCAAGCATCTCAACCATGTCACACGGCAGCGTTCAGCTCTCCATCTCACAAACATTTGAGAGAAAGCGTAAATTACCACCTAGCCACCCTCGATCCCTGGCCCTGAATGCCAGCATTTCTAAACTACTGGCCTATGAAATGCTGTCATTTAGGCTGGTGGACACAGACAGCTTCAAACAGCTCATGTCGCTTGCTGTCCCACAGTATGTTGTTCCCAGCCGGCACGTCCTTCCGCGGCCAAGGATCGCAGGGCAACATTCTTTGCCTCCTGTCTCCTCCTCCTCCTACTCAGCTTCCTCCTCCTCTTCTTCCACCTGCTCATCCAGTCAGCCATACACCTTCACCACCAACTTCAGCATCAGCCTGGGGTAAATGTCAGCAGGCCGTTCTGAAACTCATATGTTTGGGGGACAGGCCCCACACCGCACAGGAGTTGTGGGGGGGTATAGAACAACAGACCGACGAGTGGTTGCTGCCGGTGAGCCTCAAGCCCGGTCTGGTGGTGTGCGATAATGGGCGAAATCTCGTTGCAGCTCTGGGACTAGCCGGTTTGACGCACATCCCTTGCCTGGCGCATGTGCTGAATTTGGTGGTGCAGAAGTTCATTCACAACTACCCCGACATGTCAGAGCTGCTGCATAAAGTGCGGGCCGTCTGTTCGCGCTTCCGGCGTTCACATCCTGCCGCTGCTCGCCTGTCTGCGCTACAGCGTAACTTCGGCCTTCCTGCTCACCGCCTTATATGCGATGTGCCCACCAGGTGGAACTCCACCTTGCACATGCTGGACAGACTGTGCGAGCAGCAGCAGGCCATAGTGGAGTTTCAGCTGCAGCACGCACGGGTCAGTCGCACTGCGGAACAGCACCACTTCACCACCAATGACTGGGCCTCCATGCGAGACCTGAGTGCCCTGTTGCACTGTTTCGAGTACTCCACCAACATGGCCAGTGGCGATGACGCCGTTATCAGCATTACAATACCACTTCTATGTCTATTTGAGAAAACACTTAGGGCGATGATGGAAGAGGAGGTGGCCCAGGAGGAGGAGGAGGAAGAGGGGTCATTTTTAGCACTTTCAGGCCAGTCTCTTCGAAGTGACTCAGAGGGAGGTTTTTTGCAACAGCAGAGGCCAGGTACAAATGTGGCCAGACAGGGCCCACTACTGGAGGACGAGGAGGACGAGGATGAGGTGGAGGAGGATGAGGATGAAGCATGTTCACAGCGGGTTGGCACACAACGTAGCTCGGGCCCATCACTGGTGCGTGGCTGGGGGGAAACGCAGGACGATGACGATATGCCTCCCACAGAGGACAGCTTGTCCTTACCTCTGGGCAGCCTGGCACACATGAGCGACTACATGCTGCAGTGCCTGCGCAACGACAGCAGAGTTGCCCACATTTTAACGTGTGCGGACTACTGGGTTGCCACCCTGCTGGATCCACGGTACAAAGACAATGTGCCCACCTTACTTCATGCACTGGAGCGTGATAGTAAGATGGGCGAGTACAAGCGGACGTTGGTAGACGCGCTACTGAGAGCATTCCCAAATGTCACAGGGGAACAAGTGGAAGCCCAAGGCGAAGGCAGAGGAGTAGCAAGAGGTCGCCAACGCAGCTGTGTCACGTCCAGCTCCTCTGAGGGCAGGGTTAGCATGGCCAGAAGCCAGAGACCTTTCTTGGTCTTTTAGGTGTCTACTCCACTGCAGCTCATGCTCTGCACTTAGAGGCCTGGTCATGCAGGTTGCGCTCAGGTTGAGAACGTTTATGCCTCGCTTCAGGCTCTGATTGCACAGCTTGTAACCCGCTCGTGTCTTGTCGTCAGTACATTGTCTGAAAAATTGCCATGCCAGGGAACTCCTTGGAGCTGGCTTTGGTGTGCTCGGTCCCTTGCTGCGGTGGGCAGTAGCAGGCGTACTGTCTAGGGACGGCTGCTCCGCTTTTGCACCCTGCTCCCTCTTCTGCTGTGCTGGTGGCTCTGTGCGACCACCGCCTCTTCCTCCGAACTAAACAGGTCACTCGCATGACCTTGATTCCATGTGGGGTCGAGTACCTCATCGTCCTCCACATCATCTTCCACCCAGTCTTCACCCCTGCCCTCCTTGTCGGTTTGCACACTTTCGAAAGCCCCAGCAGTTGACACCTGTGTTTCGTCATCAACCGAGACGTGCTGCGATGGTCCTCCCATGTACTCATCTTGAAACATAAGTGGTTGGGCACTCAATCTCTTCCACTTCTGGGGCAGGGCTAGGTGGATGGCCCTGGGAAACCCTGCTAACAGAGTCATCAAAAAGCAGAAGAGACTGCTGCATGACTTGGGGCTCAGACTGCTTGGCTTATTTGCAAGGGGTGAGGTGAAAGACTGATGGACATCGGCTACAGGTGCCAACTCTGATCTTTCAGCAGAAGACTGGGTGGGAGAGGAACTGGAGGCACTGTCAGCAACCCAATCTACAATCGCCTGTACTTGTTCTGGCCTCACCATTCCTAGAGCCGCATTAGGCCCGACCAAATATCGCTGAAGGTTCTGTCGCCTACTCGCACCTGAGATAGGTGTTTCACTTGTGCGTGTAGCTGGCACAGATCGACCACGTCCTCTCCCTGTAACACGAGCTCCACCAGCAGCACCACGTCCCTTATTTGACGCTCTCCTCATATTTCTCAAATTTTGGATCTTGCCCAAAATGGGTGTTTTTTGAATAACCGAATAGAACAACAGTATCTAACGCATGTATCTCACAATGACATATGCAGCAAAGGCTGCAAAATTAAGATTTTTGCCCTAAATGGGTGTTTTTTTAATACCAGAATATCACAGCAGTATATAAAGCATGTATCTCACACGTACAGATGCAGACAAGGCCGCAAATTAAGATTTTTGCCCAAAATGGGTGTTTATTTAATACCAGAATAGCACAGCAGTATTTAAAGGGTGTATCTCACAATGACAGATGCAGCAAAGGCTGTAAAATTAAGATTTATGCCCTAAATGGGTGTTTTTTTTATTACCAGAATAGCACAGCAGTATCTAAAGCGTGTATCTTACATGTATAGATGCAGACAAGGCCACAAATTAAAATTTTTGCCTGAAATCGCCCCTGACGAAGCTTGAGTGCGAAACCCGGGTCGGGCAGCAGAGTGTTACTACCAGGATTTTATATATGCTATATATTTTAGCTCGTTTGTGAGTATAATAAACCACAAGTTTTTTTTACCTGCATTTGAAGTGCTTCACTATGGTGTGATTTTTTGGTGCCCTTCAGAGGAATCCAGGAGGTGCGTTTGGAATCCAGAGCTGGGAAGCACTATTATCCTGTATCAACTCGGTGGGCTTATAGCACGGTGGAAAAAATTCCTTGTTTAGGCAGCGTGGTTCTTCACTTTAACGCAGTATCTAAAAGGTGTATCTCACACGTACAGATGCAGACAAGGCTGAAAAATTAAGATTTTTGCCCTAGATGGGTGTTTTTTTTAATACCAGAATAGCACAGCAGTATCTAAAGCGTGTATCTCACACGGACAGATGCAGACAAAGCCGCAAATTACGTTTTTTGCCCTAAATGGGTGTTTTTTAAAACCCAGAAAATTATTGAAGTATTTAAAGCTTGTTTTAAAAATAACAGATGCAGCAAAGGCCGCAAATTAAGTATTTTGCCCAAAATGGGTGTTTTTTGAATAACAGAATATGACAGCAGTATATAATGCTTGAATTTCACACGTACAGATACAGCAGGGGCTGTAAAATTGAGCATTTTGTCCAAAAAGGGTGTTTTTTAAAACCCAGAAAATTATAGCTGTATTTCTAGCTTAAATTTCACACTGACTAATGTGGCAGAGGCCCCAGATGGAGGGTATTCCCAAAAATGGGTGTTTTTTAAAACCCAAAAAATTATTGTAGTATTTCAAGCTTGTTTTAACAATAACAAATGCAGTAAAGGCTGCAATATTAAGTACTTTGCCGAAAATGGCAGGTTTTTTTACTAACAGAATATGACAGCAGTATATAACGCTTGAATTTCACACGTACAGATGCAGCAATGGCTGTAAAATAGAGTATTTTGTCCAAAAAGGATGTTTTTTTAAAACCCAGAAAATTATAGCTGTATTTCTAGCTTAAATTGTAAACTGACTAATGCTGCAAAGGCACCAGATGCAGGATATTGCCAAAAATGGGTGTTTTTTTTTAACCCAGATTATTATTGCAGTTTTTCAAGCTTGGACTTCAATGTCACAAAAGCACATATGCAGTGCTGGTGCACTGAGCTTGTAGAAAATGGCCGCCGCCGCCCACCTAACTAACAGACGGATAAAAGTTATTACTGTCACTGTGCTTAGGGCAGGGTAAAAAGATTGTGCACTGCACCACCAAAACTAAATCTATGTAGTTCGCTGAGTTAACTAGCACTTCTGATTAAAGATTCTTTCCTATTCTCTCCCTCACAGCAGCAGCATCCTCTCCCTACACTAGTAATAGCAGAGTGACGTGCAGTGCTACGTGACTCCAGCTTATATAGAGGCTGGGTCACATGCTGCACTGGCCAATCACAGCCATGCCATTAGTAGGCATGGCTGTGATGGCTTCTAAGGGCACAGAGTTAAACGCTTGTTGATTGGCTGCTCTGCAGCCTTTCAAAAAGCGGCAATAAATCACTGAACCCCGAACCCGAACTTTTACTGAAATGTTCGGGTTCGGGTCCGGGGTCCAAAAATCCTAAAGTTCGGTATGAACCCGAACTTTACAGTTCGGGTTCGTTCAACCCTAGTAGGAACCCATGCCACGCTGAGATACCTTGACGGTGGTGCAAAAGGGCTCAGATGTGTTCCTGACTGGAATACATTTGCTAAAGTCTCAGTTCTTAACATCAGCTTGAGGGATTAGCCAGTGTTCTCAGTTGCATATCATTGTGGTGCACCTTTCGCAATGATTTATATAAAATTATGTTTTAGCCCCAAATTTTTCATTTTCACAAAGGGGAAAAAGCACCCCATAATTTGTTACCCATTTTCTCCTGAATACGGAAACACCCCATATGTGGGGGTAAACTGCTAGGGGGCCACATGGCAGGATTTGGAATTGAAGGAGCGCCATATGGCCTTTGCAGCACTTTTGATTGATTGGTTTATGGGTGCCAGAAAGGAGTGAATTTTTCAAAAATTCGAATCGCCGGTTCGCCGAATTTTTGGGGAAAAATTTGCTTCGATCCAAATTTATTTGCGGCGAAGTACGTTAAAAAACAGCTACTTCCTGGCTGCAGAGAGCCTTTATAGTGGTCTAGAACACTGTACCTTGCAGTAACACGCATAGAGAGTCTGCTTTAGTAGTGAAAAATACTGTGAGTCCGTATGACATGCAGGTGACGGGTGTCGCTATTAGAATCACTGCACACTTCACTTATTTGGGCAGTCACGGGGCCAAAACTGACCAAATGACTCAAGTATGAACTCAGCCTTACAGGTCGATGTTAGCGCCAAGAAGCGCACTCCTTTTACATGGTCATCAGCTGATTCCACATAGATGTCTACAGAACCTGTCCTATTAAACGCTTATACAAGTAGAATTCCCCAACAGAGTGGAGAGGGTGTCAGCAGTAAGTTTCTGTCGACATCACTGATTATTTTGCCCTTCCTCTGATCCGTCAGAACAATGACCCACAAAAAACGGATCCTGTCTGTGGAGCATTCTCCTTCACTTGGTCAGCATTTGGTCAGTAATCCATCAGTATTGCTAATGCCAAAAAAAAAAAAAGCAGGAGTGGGTCCAAAACAGAGATGACACGTGAACAGAATATTTGCATGTCTTCTGTATTTTGTACCCACTCCTGCTTTTAGCTACCAAATCACAAGCCAATTCTGATGGGACCATACAGGCCTTACAGCTACTACACAGACAGGATCTGTTGTGTGTCTCATTTTGCCTTCCTTCTGACAGATCAGAGGAAGGGTCAAATAAATGATGATGTCAGCCAAGCCAAAAAGGCTAAATAGTGGCACAGCCATGAAGTAGGGAGGGTGGGAACAGCATGAGAAGTCCACAGAGTGGGCCTATGACATAGTGGTGAGGTGAAAGCAGCATGAGGAGACCACAGAGTGGTCCAATGACAGAGTCTGTATGTGGCGGCAGCATCAGGAGGCCACAGAGTGGCACAATGACAGAGTGTGGAGGTGGCGGCAGCATCAGGGGGCCACAGAGTGGCAAGGTGACATAAAGTGGAGGTGGCAGCAGCATCAGGAGGCCACAGAGTGGCTAGGTGACATAGTGTGGAGGTGGCGGCAGCATCAGAAAGACGGAGAGTGCACAATGACAGAGTGTGGAGGTGGCGGCAGCATCAGGAGGCCACAGACTGGCATAATGACAGAGTGGCAAGGTGACATAGTGGTGAGGTGAAAGCAGCACGAGGAGACCACAGAGTGGCCCATACACAGAGTCTGTAGGTGGTGGAAGCATCAGGAAGCCGCAGAATAGCTAGGTGACAAAGTTTGGAGGTGGCTGCAGTATCAGGAGGCCACAGAGTGGCAAGGTGGCATAGAGTGGAGGTAGGAGCAGCATGAGAAGGCCACAGAGTGGCAAGGTGACATAGTTTGGAGGTGGCGGCAGCATCAGGATGCCACAGAGTGGCAAGGTGACATAGTTTGGAGGTGGCAGCAGCATCAAGAGGTCACAGAGTAGCACAATGACAGAGTGTGTAGGTGGTGGCAGCATGAGAAGACCACAAAGTGGCAAGGTGACATAGTGGTGAGGTGAAAGCAGCATGAGGAGACCACAGAGTGGTCCAATCACAGAGTCTGCAGGTGGCGGCAGCATCATGAGGCTGCAGAGTAGCTAGGTGACATAGTTTGGAGGTAGCTGCAGCATCAGGAGACCACAGAGTGGCTAGGTGAGATAGTGTGGAGGTGGCGGCAGCATCAGGAGGCCACAGAGAAGCACAATGACAGAGTGTGTATGTGGAGGCAGCATGACAAGACCACAGAGTGGCAAGGTGACATAGTGGTGAGGTGAAAGCAGCATGAGTCTGTAGGTGGCGGCAGAATCAGGAGGCCGCAGAGTGACTAGGTTGACATAGTTTGGAGGTGGCGGCAGTATCAGGAGTAGTGTTGATCGAGCATCGAAGCATTAAACCAGGCACCCGCTGCTCTGAAGAGGTGAAGGTGTATGGTTCATACGAAAAGGTCAGAAATTGATGGAAACACCACCGAAATGGTTCGGGAACAGCATGGGGAGGATGTCTGGATGCATCTTGGACTTCCAGGTCGCTGCTGGAAACGATGTTGTCCGAGTAGTGCGCCACTTTTACAGACTGACACTAATACGTTAAGTTGTTAGAAAACATTATTTCCTGTACATTTACTTGTATATAAAGTGCAAGTGCTGCCAAAAATTATAACGAAGAGGCACTCCGATACAACCTATATATCACATAATGGAGGGCCTCATTCACATTGTGGTACAATTGTTCAGGTAGTGGGACTCCTACACTCATAAAGCCTATGCACAGAGTGGCAAGGTGACATAGTGTGGAGGTAGCGGCAGCATCAGGAGGCCACAGAGTGGCACAAAAACAGAGTGTATAGGTGGTGTCAGCATGAGAAGACCACAGAGTGGCAAGGTGACATAGTGGTGAGGTGAAAGAGGCATGAGGAGATCACATAGTGGTCCAATCACAGAGTCTGTAGGTGGCGGCAGCATCAGGAGGCCACAGAGTAGCTAGGTGACATAGTTTGGAGGTGGCTGCAGTATCAGGAGGCCACAGAGTGGCTAGGTGACATAGTGTGGAGGTGGCGGCAGCATCAGGAGGCCACAGAGTGGCAAGGTGACATAGTTTGGCGGTGAAGGCAGCATCAGGAGGCCATAGAGTGGCACAATAACAGAGTGTGGAGGTGGCGGCAGCATCAGGAGGCCACAGAGTAGCACAATGGCAGGAGGAGCACCCGAGGGCGTGCTGCTGAGTTGACCATCTAAAACATTAGGGGTGAGGGTCTGCTGCAGAGCTAAGGCTACTTTCACACTTGCGGCAGAGAGATCCGGCAAGCAGTTCCGTCGCCGGAACTGTCTGCCGGATCCGGCAAAACATATGCCAAATGATGGCATTAGTAAGACTGATCATGATCAGTCTTAAAAATGCCTAATCAGTCAAAAAAATGCATTGAAATGCCGGATCCGTCTTTCCGGTGTCATCCGGCAAAACTGATCTAGCATTTACTTATTTCACCTTTTTTTCGGTCTGCGCATTCCGGCATTCCGGTATTTTGAATGCCGGATACGGCACTAATACATTAATATGGAAAAAAATGACGAATCTGGCATTCAGGCAAGTCTTCAGTTTTTTTCGCCGGATATAAAACCGTAGCATGCTACGGTTTTCTCTTTTGCCTGATCAGTCAAAATGACTGAACTGAAGACATACTGATGCATCCTAAACGGATCCATTCAGAATGCATGGGGATATGCCTGATCAGTTATTTTCTGATATAGAGCCCCTGTGACGGAACTCTATGCCGGAAAAGAAAAATGCTAGTGTGAAAGTACCCTAACTCTCTAAAACATTAGGGGCGAGTGCCTGCTGCTGATGTGAGCATCGAAAAAATTATGGGCGAGTGCCTGCTGCTAAGCTGACCATTGAAAAAATTATGGGCGAGTGCCTTTTGCTTAGCTAACCATTGAAAAAATTATGGGAGAGGGCCTGCTGGTGAGCTGACCCTCTAAAACATTACATGCGAGGGCCTACAGGTGAGCTGACCCTCTAAAAGATTGTATGTGAGGGCCTGCTGGTAATCTGACCCTCTAAAACATTATATGCGAGGGTCTGCAGGTGAGCTGACCCTTTAAAAGATTGTAGGTGTGGGCCTGCTGGTGAGCTGACCCTCTAAAACATTATATGTGAGGGTCTGCAGGTGAGCTGACCCTCTAAAAGATTGTAGGTGAGGGCCTTCTGGTGAGCTGACCCTCTAAAACATTACATGCGAGGGCCTACAGGTGAGCTGACCCTCTAAAAGATTGTAGGTGTGGGCCTGCTGGTGAGCTGACCCTCTACAACATTAAGAGCGAGGGCAGACTAAAGAGCATGTTGATATGTTGGAAGAGGAGGAGGACTAGAAAAGGAAGATTGAACCATATACCCTTTTCTGTGGTGGAAGGGGTGCATGGGAATACAGTGTGTTCAATACATTATAAAAAAACACATTTAAAGTGCCTTTATGTTCAGCCGCTTTCCTCTGGTGGAGTAGAGAAGTCAGGGGCAATCCAGGCCTTGTTTATTTTTATAAGTCAGCCTGTCAGCATTTTCAGTTGACAGGCGGAGGCGCTTATCAGTTATTATGCCCCCAGCAGCACTAAATACCCGCTCTGACAAAACGCTGGCGGCAGGGCAGGTCAGCACCTCGAAGGTGTAGAGCGCCAGTTCGTGCCACATGTCCAGCTTGGACACTCAGTAGTTTTAAGGCACAGAGGGATCATTAAAGACGCTGACACAGTCTGCTACGTACTCCTTCACCATCTTCCAAAACTTTTCTCTTCTTGTGACACTAGGCCGCGCATCAGGGTGAGGTTGCTGGCGAGCTGTCATGAAACTGTCCCAGGCATTGGAGAGTGTTGCCTTGCTTCTGTTGGAACTGCTGTGTGTTCTCCTCGTCTCCTCTCCTCGGTTGCCCATGGAACTATGTACTCTGCTGCCAGCGTTGTCAGCTGGAATTTTTTGGAGCAATTTTTCCACAAGAACCTTCTGGTATTGTACCATTTTGCTCGTCCTCTCCACCACAGGAATGAGAGATGAGAAGTTCTCTTTGTAACGGGGGTCGAGAAGGGTGAACAACCAGTAATCCGTTTTGTCTAAAATACGTAAAAAGCGTGGGTCACGGTAAACGCAGCCTAACATAAAGTCACAGGCAAGACTTCGCTGTCGTCATCAGGAGGATGACTCTCAATCTCCTCATCCTCTTCCTCCTCTTCTGCCCATCCACGCTGAACAGATGGAATTAAACTTCCATGGGTACTACCCTCTGTAGCGGAGGCAACAGTCTCCTGCTCCTCCTCATCATCATCCAATTTGCGGTGAGAAGATGAACTGAGGGTGGTCTGGCTATCACCCTGTGTAATTTCTTCCCCCATTTCCACCTCTTCCACATACAATGCGTCGGCCTTAATTGTGAGCAACGAGCGTTTGAGTAGACAGAGAAGTGGGATGGTGATGCTGATAATAGCATTGTTATCACAAAGATTCTTAAAACCTCACATAGGTCAGACATCCATGCCCACTCCTTGCTTGTGAAGAGCGGAAGCTGACTGGAAAGGCGACGACCATGTTGCAGCTGGTATTCCACTACTGCCCTCTGCTGCTCACAAAGCCTGGCCACCATGTGGAACGTGGAGTTCGAGCGCATGCTCACGTTGCGCAACAGTCGGTAAGCTGGCAATTGTAAGCGCTGCTGATAATGTCGCTTATGTCAGCAATTGCTAATATAAAATTACAGGGAATGTCACAGGTATTTTGGATGTGGAAACGTTACACAGGAGAAACACCACAGATAATGTCGCTGATGTCACCAGCACTTAATATAAATTTACAGGGAATGTCACAGCTATTTTGCATGTGGAAATGTTACACAGGAGATGTACCCCATGTAATGTCACTGTCCGCAGCAGACACCGTCTACGGAAAAAGTACACTAGAGGGCATTGATATTTTTGGGATGCGCACACGTTACACAGGAGAAATACCGCAGATAATGTTGCTGATGTCACCAGCGGCTAATATAAAAGTGCAGGGAATGCCACAGGTATTTTGGATGTGGAAACATTACACAGGAAATGTACCCCAGCTAATGTCACTGTCCGCAGCAGACACTGTCTACGGAAAAAGTACACTGGATGTCACTGATATTTTTGGGATGCGCACACATTACACAGGAGAAAAACCGCAGATAATATCGCTAATGTCAGCAGCGGCTAATATAAAATTAAAGGGAATGTTATAGGTATTTTGGATGTGGAAACGTTACACAGGAGATGTAGCGCAGCTAATGTCACTGTCCGCAGTGGACACCGTCTACGGAAAAGTACACTGGATGTCACAGATATTTTTGGGATGTGCACACGTTACACATGAGATGTAGCGCAGATAATGTTGCTGTCTGCAGGATGCGCTAAAAATAGATATTGCTGCCACACACAATAGTCCTTAAAAAGATTTTTGGGTCTGTAAAGTTTTAGCAATTTAGCGCAGGTTTCGCTAAAAATAGATATCGCTGCTGCCACACACAACAATAGTCCTTAAAAGGACTTTTGGGTCTCTGACAAGTTTTTCTACTGAAAAAAAAAAAATTCACACCCTACACTATCTTTCCCTTCTTCAGCACAGGTCTCCCTGATTAACACTTAGCCGAACACGTGTCATCGGGTGCTATATAGAACCCGATGACGCGCTCTGGCCACCCAATCACTGTAATGCCAGTAACCAACATGGCTACGGCATTACAGTGAAGGGCAGTACTTACCTGCACGTTTATTGGCTGCATAGTATAACCTTTGACTTTCCTAAAATTTTGCATATTATTGATTGAATTTCAATTGTCACCAATTTTCTTATATATTAGTTTGCACCATATTATTGTTATTTAATAAATATATATTTTGATTTGGAGACTCGAGCATTGCGCTGGAGCACATGCGGTATTCGGCCGACAGAGACGACAGAGTGGCAAGGTAACATAGTTTGTAGGTGGGTGGCAATACCAGTACCCGCTGAAGATGGTCGGTGAAAGAAGGAGCACTTGGCAACAGATGTGTGGCATCAGGAGGGCGGAAGCATCAGAATAGTAGCTGAGGCAGGTAGCCAGAAGAAACCAGTCTCTTTTGTCAAAGTGTTGGTGTGGCACCATGCATGATCTCGTCTGATGCATCAGGAATTGGTGGGTGGAAATGGTAATCAATAAAACTTAGGAGGGTTTGCATAGTCTGCTCTTGTGTGAGAAGAAATTTAGACAGGTCTAATAAAATGTATTTACCCAGATAAGACACTGAAGTAGAAATGTGTGGGTTTTAGGTTAGTGAAATGGATAGAAAGAGACTCTAATTTTCTTTGGGGTTTTTATATTAATCAATGTATGAGTGGATTTTGATTTTTATATCATCGATTTAAATATGTGTGTTTTATATAACTAAGAGTGTGGTAATTATAGATATATTCATTTTAAGGTTAGAATTGAGGTAGAAATTCCTATGTAATTTCAGAATGTTTCCCAGAGAACAGAGAAGTTAATGATCTATTTCTCCGAAGATTTCTTGAATGGAGAAATGTGGACACAGGTGATCATAAACAAACCCTATCTTTTTACCAAACAACGACCACAAGTGTTGTAATGTGTGTTTGGAATGAATTAGGTTTAGTCAGAGATTTAGAAAGAGACTAGATGTTCTACAAAAGATAAACTTCATTGTCTCTTTCCGGTCTCTTCAAGCTCTGTATGAAACCTTAGTTAAAGTTCATCCCTTCATCAAATTAATAAGAATATATACAGGAAATAGCTATAATTGCTAAGACTTTTATATGGAGTCTTAGTGCCACCTAGTGTTAGGATAGAATTAAGGAATGCATTGCAAAATCACTAGGGGAGGTCCTATTAGTTATAAAGTGATGTCACTAGTTGTTGATTAAACTAGACCAGTCCCATTTTAGATGGGATTAAAAGATGGTATGGGCTAACAGAGGGATCATCTTCTTCAATCAGCTTGGGATGGTCATCTTGAAGAAAACATCTTGAAACCTCTTGAGACCTGAAGACATCTTGATCCATCAGATCCAGCCACTTGACCACCTTTTCAGCCATTGGAGGCAGCCATTTTAGAACCATTGAAACTGATTTCTGCTAGCTGACATTTTGGTATAGTATAACCTTACCTATATTTTATAGGATATTTAATTAATATAATATATATCTATATATATTCAATTAACCATACTTTGGGGTGTACCTGCAGCATCATCCTAAAACTTGATCCGATTCAGGGAGATTTATATGTACTGTTGTAAACACGGTATCATCTCCAAAGAACTGAATTCAGTTCTAGGCTGGTATGGTTAGTTATGTATATATATTTGTATCAATAAAAGAGGAAATCTGAAATAGACCAGATTTGGATTTAATCAGACATTTGTCGGCTGAGAGAAATCAGGTATCAAATTGATTTAAAATTGAAGGGTATTATCATAATAAGGCCTAGTAGTGGATATATATACTCTAGATTATTTTGAGTTTCCTAAAATTTTGCATATTATTGATTGAATTTCAATTGTCACCAATTTTCTTATATATTAGTTTGCACCATATTATTGTTATTTAATAAATATATATTTTGATTTACCACCGCCTTCTTTTTGTCATGTAACTTAGCGCAGATCACAAGCTTGTTTTAGCTTGGTATTTATGATAATAGATTAGAATCTCCTTCATTACAGATTCTAATTTATTTACATAAATAATATAGACTGTTAATCAGAGAAAGCATAAATATTCCTACACCACAGCATATAATACTTCTCTGGCTGAGGGAACAGAAAAGGACAGAGGCAGGTTGAGGACAGGTGAGGGCACAGGGCCTGCTCCGGGGTCTTGCAATCTAAGGGTTGTGTCTGACGAACCCACTGACTCTTGGCTGGGGGTGTCTGATGTAAGTTGTGACAAAGTCGAAGATCAAGTCAACCATTCAAGTACCGCTGGGTTGCTGGTCACGACACGACTGCTAGCTGACACTGGGAGCTCAGGCCTCTCGAAGTGACCCCTGCTTCCACGGCCCCTTACTCTGCTGCAACCTCTGCCTGCCCATAAACAGACTGTTAGATCGAATAACCAAATATTAGATCAAATATTTTTTATTTCACCACTAATACACAGCAAACAGGGCTTTAAAATATCTCACTGCACCGCTAAACTGCAAATTAGCCCAATTTTTTTTCTATTTTTACACAAAAGGCTTTTGAACAGATAAGTGCAACGATGAAAGGCGAATATATTTGTATTTTGCCAGTAATACACGGCAAAGTGGGCTGTAAAATATCTCACTGCACTGCTGAACGGCAATTAGGCCCAATTTCTTTTCTATTTTTACACAAAAGGCAACGATGAAGGACAAATATACACTGCCTGTCCAAAAAAAAGTCACCACCAAAAAAAAGCCTTTAGCTTTCATTACGGCACGCATTCGCTGTGGCATTGTTTCGATAAGCTTCTGCAATGTCACAAGATTTATTTCAACAATGGCAACAAAAAAAGTAGTCAGCGGCACTCACCAGTGTACTGTATCAAATCGATGCTTTATTCCACCAAAGACATGGCATGGGGCAGACAGACAACTGCACGCACCAAACAGCTGCAGAAGTTTCGTGCTACATGCGCTTCATCTGGCTGTGTGTCAGCACGTCCATTTGCGCCGCCCCTTTAAAGGTATTAGCGCTACGAGTTGCCATAACAACGGGCAACAACAATGCGCCTACCTAGAGGGTCAGTAAAAACATTTCATAACATATAGAGACCAATGCAGAACATAAATGTGATCCAATCAGGACAGCGAGACCACATTTCTATCATTTAAGCCAAGTTCACCTAATGCCTGGGTGCGCAGAATCCACTTCGCTTCTCTCTGCAGGAGGAGGCGGTGTCTGTCTCCTCCCTGTGGAGCGGCGGGCACGGTCTCCAAGCCTGTGAAGGAGATGCAATCTAAATTACCTGCATGAGCAGTCCTTACATGGTCTATGAATCTGGGGCAACCTTTTCCTGTCTTTACAGAATTAAAATGTTCTCTTATTCGTTCAAACATACACCAAATTGTCTTTCCAGCATAGAATCTGCCGCAATTGCAGAGCAACAAATATACCACATATGTGCTCCTGCAGTGAATAAAGCTACAGATTCTATGTTGGATCCCTGCAAACTGAATACACTTTTTTTGGGAGTTATATTTACACAGTGAACAGCTTCCACATTTAAAGTTCCCCTTTGGTAACTTCTCTGATAGCCAATTATTGCTTTTAATAGGAGGAAACCTGCTCCTTACAAGCTTATCCTTATTGTATGGCTTTTCCTGAAGGATATAAGTGGTTTGCGTTCAGTGAGTTCATTCAGAGTCGTATCTCTCCTCAAAATATCCCAATTTTTGAATATCACAGAACAAATGCGTTCAGCCATAGGACTATATTTAAAGGAGAATGCGAACCTGGAACTCACATCCCTGTCCTGTACCTGTTTATTCCTATCATTACTTTTGTGGAGTAGAGCACTCTGTGAAAATGTCTCTTCAACTTTTTTTATATCTTTATTTAGTGATTCTTCTGCATAACCTCTTTCCATCAGGCGTTGTTTCAGTTCTAATGCTTGTTTATGATAGCCCTCATCCTTACTATTTATTCTTCTAAGTCTGATGAATTGGCCGTACGGTACAGCTTTTTTAACACTTCGTGGATGGAAGCTGTCGTGGTGGAGCAAGGAATTGGTTGCCGTGGGCTTACGAAAGCCCTCAGTGACCAATCCGTCGCTCCCTGACACGACAGCCACATCCAAAAACTCCAAACGCGTTCCCCCAAAATTAAGGGTGAATGTCATTCCCATGTCATTCGTATTCAGGTATTCCACAAATCTTTTACATTCAATCTCTGTACCTTCCCACACTATAAACATTTCATCCACAAACCGTAAAAACTTTTTCAGGTGGGGTAAAAAAGGATTCGAGATTGAAAAAACAAATCTGTCCTCCAATCTAGCTAAATACATGTTTGCGAAGGTACAGGAGATGGGGGTCCCCATAGCAGTACCCAGCTTTTGCCTAAACCAATCATTTCCAAATCTGAACACATTATTGGTTAAAATAAAATCCAGTGCTTCACCAATGAACTCACAAAACATACTGCTCTTTCCTAAATTAGTTACGATGTCAAGGACCGCCTCCACACCTACACCATGGGGGATGCGAGTGTAGAGGCTTTCCACATCGAGGGACACCAATTGGTACCCCCTATGCCAGTGTATCTCTTTGAGAGCCAGTAAAAATTCATTGGTGTCCCTGAGGTATGCACTTGCCAAGGCCGGTCTCAAAAAACAGTCAACATATTTTGACAAAGGCTCAATCACTGAGCCAATCCCCGACACAATTGGACGTCTCGGGGGTTGGCTCAGTGATTTGTGGATCTTCGGAAGGAAGTAACATGATGGTTTAGCTGGAAATAAAGGTATACATTTATCCATGGTGCGGGTGTGGAGGCGGTCCTTGACATCGTAACTAATTTTGGAAAGAGCAGTATGTTTTGTGAGTTCATTGGTGAAGCACTGGATTTTATTTTAACCAATAATGTGTTCAGATTTGGAAATTAGTGGTTTAGGCAAAAGCTGGGTACGGCTATGGGGACCCCCGTCTCCTGTACCTTCGCAAACATGTAATTAGCTAGATTGGAGGACAATTTTACGTTTTTACGGTTTGTGGATGACGTGTTTATAGTGTGGGAAGGTACAGGGATTGAATGTAAAAGATTTGTGGAATACCTGAATACGAATGACATGGAAATGGCATTCACCCTTAATTTTGGGGGAACGCGTTTGGAGTTTTTGGATGTGGCTGTCGTGGCTGGGAGCGACGGATTGGTCACGGAGGGCTTTCGTAAGCCCCCGGCAACCAATTCCTTGCTCCACCACGACAGCTTCCATCCACAAAGTGTTAAAAAAGCTGTACCGTACGGCCAATTCATCAGACTTAGAAGAAAAAATAGTAAGGATGAGGGCTATCATAAACAAACATTAGAACTGAAACAACGCCTGATGGAAAGAGGTTATGCAGAAGAATCACTAGATAAAGATATGAAAAAAAGTTGAAGAGACATTTTCACAGAGTGCTCTACTCCACAAAAGTGACGATAGGAATAAACAGGTACAGGACAGGGATGTGAGTTCTAGGTTCGCATTCTCCTTTAAATATAGTCCTATGGCTGAACGCATTTGTTCTGTGATATTCAAAAATTGGGATATTTTGAGGAAAGATGCGACTCTGAATGAACTCACTGAACGCAAACCACTTATATCCTTCAGGAAAAGCCATACAATAAGGATAAGCTTGTAAGGAGCAGGTTTGCTCCTATTAAAAGCAATAATTGGCTATCAGAGAAGTTACCAAAGGGGAACTTTAAATGTGGAAGCTGTTCACTGTGTATATATAACTCCCAAAAAAAGTGTATTCAGTTTGCAGGGATCCAACATAGAATCTGTAGCTTTATTCACTGCAGGAGCACATATGTGATATATTTGTTGCTCTGCAATTGCGGCAGATTCTATGTTGGAAAGACAATTAGGTGTATGTTTGAACGAGTAAGAGAACATTTTAATTCTGTAAAGACAGGAAAAGGTTGCCCCAGATTCATAGACCATGTAAGGACTGCTCATGCAGGTAATTTAGATTGCATCTCCTTCACAGGCTTGGAGACCGTGCCCGCCCCTCCACAGGGAGGAGACAGACACCGCCTCCTCCTGCAGAGAGAGCGAAGTGGATTCTGCACACCCAGGCATTAGGTGAACTTGGCTTAAATGATAGAAATGTGGTCTCGCCGTCCTGATTGGATCACATTTATGTTCTGCATTGGTCTCTATATGTTATAAAATGTTTTTACTGACCCTCTAGGTAGGCGCATTGTTGTTGCCCGTTGTTATGGCAACGCATAGCGCTAATACCTTTAAAGGGGCAGCGCAAATATACGCGCTGACACACAGCCAGATGAAGAGCATGTAGCGCGAAACGGCCGCCGCTGTTTGGTGCGTGCAGTTGTCTGTCTGCCCCATGCCATGTCTTTGGTGGAATAAAGCATCGATTTGATACAGTACACTGGTGAGTGCCGCTGACTACTTTCTTCGTTGCAATTGTTCATATATACCTATCTTCTCAGCTGTGCACCACCGTCAGTGTACATAAACAGGAGAACCAGTGGATTTTGCTATACTCTGCTTGTTGTTTGAAAGGGTCTGAGTTCGTGCAGCTGTGCCGCCCGTCTCTACATTTGTTTAATTAAACAAGATTTATTTCCATCCAGTGTTGCATTAATTTTTCACCAAGATCTTGCATTAATGATGGTAAAGTCTGACTGCTGTGCAAAGCCTTCTACAGCACATCCCAAAGATTCTCAATGGGGTTAAGGTCTAAACTCTGTGGTGGCCAATCCATGTGTGAAAATGATGTCTCATGCTCCCTGAACCACTCTTTCACAATTTGAGCCTGATGAATCCTGCCATTGTCATCTTGGAATATGCCCGTGTCATCAGGGAAGTTATTGATGGAATAACCTGGTCATTCAGTATGTACAGGTAGTCGGCTGACCTCATTCTTGGAGCACATACTGTTGCTGAACCTCGACCTGACCAACTGCAGCAACCCCAGATCATAGCACTGCCCCCCAAGGCTTGTACAGTAGGCACTAGGCATGATGGGTGCATCACTTCATCTGCCTCTCTTCTTACCCTGATGCTCCCATCACTCTGGAACAGGGCAAATCTGGACTCGTCAGACCACATGACCTTCTTCCATTGCTCCAGAGTCCAATCTTTATGCTCCCTAGCAAATTGAAGCCTTCTGGTTTGCCTCACTGATTAGCGGTTTTCTTACGGCTACACAGATGTTCAGTCCCAATCCCTTGAGTTCCCTTCGCATTGTGTGTGTGGAAATGCTCTTATTTTCACTATTAAACATAGCCCTGAGTTCTACTGTTGTTTTTCTTCAATTTGATTTCACCAAACGATTAAGTGATCGACGATCACGATCATTCAGGATTTTTTTCCCGCCACATTTTTTCCTCGAATACGATGGGTCCCCACTATCCTTCCAGTTTTTAATAATGCGTTGGGCAGTTCTTAACCCAATTTTAGTTTCTGCAATCTCCTTAGATATTTTATCTGCTTGATGCATGCCAATGATTTGACCCATCTCAAACAGACTGACATCTTTTCCACGACCACGAGATGTGTCTTTTGACATGGTTGTTTAAGAAATGAGAAGCAACTCATTGCACCAGTTGGAGTTAAATAACCTGTTGCCAGCTGAAAGATAATCGCCCATGCAGTAATTATCCAATAGGAGGCTCATAACTATTTGCTTAGTTAAATCCAAGTGTCAACTTTTTTTTGGGACAGGCAGTGTATTTGTATTTCGCCATGCACCATTGAGCGGCAAATATATTTTTCCTTTTTCCACTAATACACGCAAAAATTGGCTTTAGAACAGATAACTGCACTACTAAGTGACAAATATATTTTACTTTTGCCACTACTACAAGACAAAATGGGATGTAATTTTCGCACTTCACCACACAATATAATGGCAATTTGGATCCCGAGTCAGTGCTTCAAGGTGTAATAGGAATGTTCCTATTACCCAGGCTGTCACCTCCCTGAATGAACCCTGTTCAACAGTAATGCTGTGGAAGGATTCCTCCCTATCCTTTCCCTACACCTTTTCTTATAACTTTATTTATTTTTATTACACAAGAAAATATATAAAATATGACAGTACAGAGTATAATAACACAGACAATGCAAACAGTAATACGTTGACCTGTTCTTCTTTGGGAGCTCCAAAGCTCCCCATTAGACCAAACATTACATATAACTCAAATTTCCTCCTTGTCTGTTTGGGTTCCTCTTTCACCTTCCCTAATCAACCTGACCACCCCCCCCCCCACCCAAATGTATTGTCTCGGTGGACAACGGCGATGGCCTCCCAAAGGAGTATCCATTATCTTCTCGTTCTATCCCCCCCCCATCCAATCAAGGGCACTCTTATATGGAGACTAATTGTCATTGCTTTCCCTACACCTTGAATAATCTTTCCCTGCACTTATAAATCTTTTTTTTTAGCACAATGATGTTTTTTCTATCACTGTCCCTAGCGCCTGCTGATGTCTCTCCCTGCACTAAGTACACTGGTAAATGGCAGAATCTAAGATGGTTGCGCTATTTTATAGGGCTGTGACATCACAGGGCTGGCTGCTGATTAGCTGCATGCATGGCATTTTGGTTGATCCCGCCTTCCCAGAGCTCCTTGCCCCATGTCCTTACACGTGCAGCAGCCATTTTAAGAAAAATGCTATTCGTTACCACGAAGCGCGAGGAAATTCTCATTCGGTGTGAATCAAATTTTTTCTGAAATTCGTAACCAATTCCACTTCGTCAGCTTCGATTCGCTCATCTCTAATGGGCGCCATTGATTTTTATTTTTTGAGTGATTGTCTTATGTGGGGGCTCATTTTTTGTGGGATGACGTGACCTTTTCATTGGTACTATTTTAGGGTACATAAGACTTTTTGATCACTTGGTATTACACTTTTTGGAAACAAGGTGAAAAAAAGGCTGTTTTGGGGTATTTATTTTTTTATAGTTTTTTACAGTATTCACCTGAGGGGGAATATAATGTGATATTTTTATAGAGCAAGGTTGTTCCGGATGCGGGGATACCCAATATGTCTGTTATTTTTATTTTTGTTAAGTTTTACACAGTAAATGCATTTTTGAACAGAATGAAATCTTGTTTTTGTCATTGCCATTTTCTGACTGCCCTCACAGGCTAACAGGGAAGGCAGCACGATGCCTAAGGAAGGCATTGGGCTGCCGTCCCAGCCACCGGGTCCCCGTTACAGCAGCACGGGAACCCGATGGGACAGGGAAGGAGATCCCTTTACACACCCTGCACATGCCGCGGTCAGCGGTGACCGTGGATAGTGAGGGTTAATGCGCCGGCATCTGTGTTTTGACCGATGCTGATGCATACATCAGGGCTAACGGGAACAGGTGTCCCCTGCAGCCTACCTGACAGACGCAGCTCCTGCACCCGCTCAATCACTGCACCGTAGCACTAAGGCGCTGGTGGGGAAGTCACTTCCCGCTCCAACGTACTATTACAGCGCTGGTCGGGAAGTGGTTAATCACACTTAGTGATTTATTTTTTTCCCCAAAATCTTTGAATTCACGTTAAAACAGTCACTGTCAGATGTGTCTGGTAGCGGCTTTCTACCAATCCTCATTGAAATAAACATAAAAGTGCGGTTGCTTAGATTCCTTATTTACCTGTGTAGAAGAGAATCCTCCATATGGGTTCTGCTGCTTGCTCAACCAGTTCACAATTTGTGCAGCTTTGCCTATATCTGGAACTGGACCAGACAGATATGCTAGAAGCACATAGGAGGTCATCTCCACCTCTGCTGATGGAGCTCTGTACCAGTATGTGTCTTCAGAAGGAGGAGTGGAGTCCCGCTTCCAGTGCAGCTGTCCATCTGTAGGGTGGTTTGAATACATATATAAAGATGAGCGGTGGTACATAGAAGCAGTCTGGCTTACTAACACATAGGCCATCCTCCAAGTTTTTCAACACCTGTGTATCAAATGCGGTGCAACTTAATACACATCTCAATTGCTGCAGATTTTTTTTTTTTGTTTGACAGAGTTTCATATTATGAATCAATTAATAATGTATAGGAATCGATAACCCCTTACTCTTCAAACATTATTCTAAGGAGTAATGTAACCCACTAATGTTAATGGTATAAGGAATATTAGATGTCATGCCATGTATGAATGCAGTCAACCTGTAGCTTCCTGGGTTCATAGAACCTGGTGCTCTGCAATGATACTTTTGCAATTTACAACATGCAGAAGATTATGCCATATATCATGCTGTATTCTTCAAGCTAAGTATTCACTTCTTACCTCCCCTCACTGCTTTTTCCTCCAGTTTGTCCATTAACGTTTTCCTGAGTTTATTATCCCCACTCAATGTGAAGGTGTAGGTCAGCAGAGCCTGGGTATATACATTGCTGACATCCACAGAGGCTTTCCTCAGACAGGACAGAGAATTACTCACTAAGGAATTCTGAGAGGAAATAAAATAAATAAATATTTCATATTTTATTTTTACTAGTTAAAATAGCGACAAATATTTACATGTGGCTTGCCAATGTGTTTACATGTGGTTTGCAAATTTGTCTAGTTCCGGTATTTGCCACACCGTCTCCAAATAATGCTTAAAGGAAGGTTTCCAAGTGCATTATGCTCATCAAATGTCCCTTCCTTGCTTAGGGGTTAGTGATTGTATGCAGGTCATGAAGGGTTAAACAGTCAATATATGGTATCTCTAGCAACCAATGATGAAGAACCTCAATAGAAAGATCCACTAAACAAGGGCAAACATATGCCTTTTCTAATCTATTTTTATGTTCAGAATATATATAAATCCAGAAAATGGACGGCACTCCGGCTAGATGAAAGTGAATATTCCTTTATTCAACCATACGGTGCAACGTTTCGGCTCCATAAATGAGCCTTTTTTGAAAAAGGCTCATTTTTGGAGCCGAAACGTTGCACCGTATGGTTGAATAAAGGAATATTCACTTTCATCTAGCCGGAGTGCCGTCCATTTTCGGGATTTATTGATTGGGGTAAGAGGTCGATTCCCCTGGAATGTGCACCCATTTTTTCTGATTGCAGTCAGTGCCGCCATTTTTCTTTTATATATATATATATATATATATACAAACCGGATTCCAAAAAAGTTGGGACACTAAACAAATTGTGAATAAAAACTGAATGCAATGATGTGGAGATGGCAAATGTCAATATTTTATTTGTAATAGAACGTAGATGACAGATCAAACGTTTAATCCGAGTAAATGTATCATTTTAAAGGAAAAATACGTTGATTCCAATTTTCACGGTGTCAACAAATCCCCAAAAAGTTGGGACAAGTAGCAATAAGAGGCTGGAAAAAGTAAATTTGAGCATAACGAAGATCTGGAAGACCAATTACCACTAATTAGGTCAATTGGCAACATGATTGGGTATAAAAAGAGCTTCTCAGAGTGGCAGTGTCTCTCAGAAGCCAAGATGGGTAGAGTATCACCAATTCCCACAATGTTGCGCAGAAAGATAGTGGAGCAATATCAGAAAGGTGTTACCCAGCGAAAAATTGCAAAGACTTTGCATCTATCATGCTCAACTGTGCATAACATCATCCGAAGATTCAGAGAATCTGGAACAATCTCTGTGCGTAAGGGTCAAGGCCGTAAAACCATACTGGATGCCCGTGATCTCCGGGCCCTTAAACGACACTGCACCACAAACAGGAATGCTACTGTAAAGGAAATCACAGAATGGGCTCAGGAATACTTCCAGAAACCATTGTCAGTGAACACAATCCCCCGTGCCATCCGCCGTTGCCAGCTGAAACTCTACAGTGCAAAGAAGAAGCCATTTCTAAGCAAGATCCACAAGCTCAGGCGTTTTCACTGGGCCAGGGATCATTTAAAATGGAGTGTGGCAAAATGGAAGACTGTTCTGTGGTCAGACGAGTCACGATTCGAAGTTCTTTTTGGAAATCTGGGACGCCATGTCATCCGGACCAAAGAGGACAAGGACAACCCAAGTTGTTATCAACGCTCAGTTCAGAAGCCTGCATCTCTGATGGTATGGGGTTGCATGAGTGCGTGTGGCATGGGCAGCTTGCATGTCTGGAAAGGCACCATCAATGCAGAAAAATATATTCAGGTTCTAGAACAACATATGCTCCCATCCAGACATCATCTCTTTCAGGGAAGACCCTGCATTTTTCAACAAGATAATGCCAGACCACATTCTGCATCAATCACAACATCATGGCTGCATAGGAGAAGGATCCGGGTACTGAAATGGCCAGTCTGCAGTCCAGATCTTTCACGTATAGAGAACATTTGGCGCATCATAAAGAGGAAGGTGCAACAAAGAAGGCCCAAGACGATTGAACAGTTAGAGGCCTGTATTAGACAGGAATGGGAGAGCATTCCTATTTCTAAACTTGAGAAACTGGTCTCCTCGGTCCCCAGATGTCTGTTGAGTGTTGTAAGAAGAAGGGGAGATGCCACACAGTGGTGAAAATGGCCTTGTCCCAACTTTTTGGGGATTTGTTGACACCATGAAATTCTGATTCAACATATTTTTCCCTTAAAATGGTACATTTTCTCAGTTTAAACTTTTGTTCCGTGATTTATGTTCTATTCTGAATAAAATATTAGAAGTTGGCACCTCCACATCATTGCATTCAATTTTTATTCACAATTTGTATAGTGTCCCAACTTTTTTGGAATCCGGTTTGTATATTATTATTATTATTTTTTTGAGTGTGGTGCCTATTTACTTTTTTATCTATCTACCTATCTGTCATTCTAATCCTGCCTGTAATGATAAGCACATAACTGCATTAAAGTGATCTGTATTTTTCTACTTCTGGATTTTGCCACACCATCACCATAAGATTCATAAAGGGAGGTATGTAAGTGCATTACCCACAGCAAATTTCCCGTCCTTGCTTTAGGAGTTACTGATTGTATATGCATTAACTGCCATTACCGTCTGTATAGACTAAAAAGTGACGCCTATTATTAGGCTTACTGGCCAGAGCAAAAACTGCTGAATTTTCTAAGGGTTTTTAAAACAGATATTGACATGGAAAATGAAAAATAACATCAACAAAAATTCTTTAAAAATTAGCGTAACATTTCTAATAACAAATTTCCCTTCTTTGTTCTCTAATGTTTCAGAGCCTGTGAACAGGCTGTAAAAAAAAGAAATTCATTTGGACCCACTATCCCACAGAGCCCCATAGCAACCACATGGGCTACCTTTATGGTAAATGTCCAACATACTCTCTCCCACTTCCTTGGTCCACATTCGGACAGTTAGGTATGGTTTTAGCCCCCTTTTTCTGAACAAATGCAATTATTCAAGAAAATATGGTTATATCTGGCTTGAAGTCAAATGCTTTTTCTTTCCAAGACTTACAAACTTACCTTCACATCTTTCCCAGCCTCCAAAAGAGCAATAGATGTATACGCAGTAAGTGAAATATCATCTTCTACTCCCCTCTGAAGCACAAAGTAATATGTTTTACATTTTTGTGACAAATCAAGTTATTCATAATCTTTCATTTATTTATTACATATTGGAAAATTACCAAAATTACCACTGTGCCAACTAACTGGCTTGGCTTTTGTCTCAACCTAAGAGCCTAGTAGTCCCTGGTATTCACTCTTTACTCCCTGTATAGGGATGTCGACTTTGCGGTAGGGAACCAACCAGGCTGCTTCCTCCTGGAGTAGTCCTAGCGTAGTTGGCAGCTGATGCATGGGGCACCAAGCACCATGGATTAGGTGACACTCAAAGGAAATAAAATAAATAAATATTTCATATTTTATTTTTACTAGTTAAAATAGCGACAAATATTTACATGTGGCTTGCCAATGTGTTTACATGTAGTTTGCAAATTTGTCTAGTTCTGGTATTTGCCACACCATCTCCAAATAATGCTTAAAGGAAGGTTTCCAAGTGCATTATGCTCATCAAATGTCCCTTCCTTGCTTAGGGGTTAGTGATTGTATGCAGGTCATGAAGGGTTAAACAGTCAATATATGGTATCTCTAGCAACCAATGATGAAGAACCTCAATAGAAAGATCCACTAACCAAGGGCAAACATATCCCTTTTCTAATCTATTTTTATGTTCAGAATATATATATATATATATATATATATATATATATATATAAATCCAGAAAATGGACGGTACTCCGGCTAGATGAAAGTGAATATTTCTTTATTCAACCATACAGTGCAACGTTTCGGCTCCATAAATGAGCCTTTTTTGAAAAAGGCTCATTTTTGGAGCCGAAACGTTGCACCGTATGGTTGAATATAGGAATTATCACTTTCATCTAGCCGGAGTGCCGTCCATTTTCTGGATTTATTGATTGGGGTAAGAGGTCGATTCCCCTGGAACGTGCACCCATTTTTTCTGATTGCAGTCAGTGCCGCCATTTTTCTTTTATATATATATATATATATATATATATATATATGTGTATTAAGGCCGATTAATTGGCCTGTATTTGTGAGAGGGGCGCCCTGCCCTATATCTGGCACGCACCTTTCTCCAGAGGGGACGGACGGCAGCAGTGTTCCTGTTACAGCCGGCGGCGTCAGCATCTCCTAGGCGACAGAGCGTCACTTCCGGTCGGCACTTCCTCCTGCAGTCCGGCGTCCTGTTCCTCCTCGTGCGGCGCGTAAGTAGCTGCTGCCTCAGCGCAGTATCGGCTCCTTAGTCCGGTCGGTGGGGTCGGTCCCTCTAAGGTATGAGAGGGACATCCCCACACCGGAACGGCAGTCTGGCAGCACGCCCCGCTCCCACGTGACTTGCACGCAGGTAGCAGGAGTCAGCGGGACTCCATTCGTATATTTGCTGGGGCTACTCGCATTAGGCTCTATCTTTCTGCATTGGGGGAGGTTTGTAAGGGAGTAAGGATGGGGGGAGGGGGGGGGGGAATGTCAATGGGAAGGCTAGTCTTTGAGGGCGGAGTTTCAATCTGCCTGATTAATCACAGCCTAGCTGTTTTAACTTTTCTGTCAAGACGAATTTTGTATAATCACCTTGACTGTTATATGGGGGGCAAAGTCTGGCACGGGCCGCCGTGCTGTCAGTTAGGTAGGGGGTTAATGCCATACAGCGTGATGGTGATGAGTTGTTGGGGGTAGTACCCCCAGTAACAGGCGCCCCTAGACGTAGGCCAGCAGGGGCACGCCAGACCCTTCACATTGTATGGCATTTTATTTCATTGTTCTGTTTCAGATGGGCAGGTTTCTCATTTGCCTGTCTTCATACACTTGTCGCAATTTGCTTGCTACATAGATAGCTGTGTTTTTATTTTTGCATATGCACGTCAGCCGTTCAGCCAACTCCGTGAGAACCCCGGCAATCTGACAATCGTGTCTCGTCACCCAGCTTCGGGCCACTTGAACGCAGGGGCAAGCGTTGTTAAAAAAAAAATAAAATACTTATTCTGCTTAATTCATGCGGATAGGTCTATTTCCACGGTTGGTTCCTTGTGTTCTTCTCATATCAGCATCGTGTCCTGTTTCCGGTAAGGTCCTCCTTCTTTGTCTCCAATTTATTTTCCACTGTCACACGTCTCCTCTTTCTCCGTACCTCAGCTGTCAGGTGGTCACCAGGGTCAGTTACCTTTGCATGATGGTTTCTGCAGTGGCGGTGGTGGTGTCAAGGCACGGGTGGTAGTCAAATTGTTGCTAAACAGTGGTAGTGACGGTCCGTCATTTTGCTTGTTTTACAGTCACAGAGAGCATGTCAGCTAGGTTGCCGGAAGACAAGTTGGTTAGGGTCCGCGCAGTCATTCACAGTTTCGTCACTGGTAGGGTCACCACCAAGGTGGAACTGCAGTCGTTGTTAGGCATGTAAATTTTGCGATGCGCGTCATTCCTCAGGGTAGGTTTTCGTAGCCAGATTGTTACCACTCCTCTCAGCAGCCCCCTGTCAGGATAGTCCAGTGTTCCTGGACAGTCAAGCGCAAGCGGATTTGAGCATGTGGGACCACTTCTTGAGTCATTGGAATGGCGTGTCCATGTTTGTCCCGGCGGTCTCGCACAACTCCCCCGTCATATTCTCCAACAGCGGGGTCAGCACTGGTTTCGCTGCTATTTTTGGCCCCCATTGGCTGAATGGGGCGTGGCCGGAGGAGATTTGCGAGGCCACGGGAATTTCCAGTCAACGGAGGCTAGGGACCTGTATCCCGTGGTGGCAGCAGCGCATGTTTGGGGTAACCATTGGACAGGCCGTACTGTGGTCTAAATGACCAAGACCTCCCAGTCAGGTCCCCCTAGCCAGGTCAAATTCTTCCCCCACGTCTCACAAATGGGGTCCGGTCCACGTCCTGCAGGAATTGTCAGGGGCACTGGCCGGTCGCGGCACTAACACCCCACTGTTACCCTTCGGGACAGCAGCGTTGTCCACCTCCCAATTCATAGCGCATGCGTGTATACTGGCGGTCAATCTAGGTTTTGACCCCCTCACGGTGTCAGGGCATTCGTTCAGGATTGGGGCAGCCTCGGCCACTTCAGGAATCAGGTGCCAGCACACATTATCCGTAAGTTGGGCCGGTGGCGCTCGTCTTGTTACAGCCGTTATGTTCCGAACCCCGTTAGCGAGATTTCTTGTGCCTTTCAGAATTTGGCGTTGTAATACGTCAATGAACACGCTTTGTATTTTCATGCTGGGTTTTTGGCCTCTTTCAGGTGTACTCTCGACGGAAGCGGTTATGGCACAACTCAAGCCGCTAGTTCTGTTAGGGGGTACATTAGGGGGTAGGTTCTTTCACACATAGCCCCGACCACAAGTATTAAGGCCGATTAATTGGCCTGTATTTGTGGGAGGGGCGCCCTGCCCTATATCTGGCACGCACCTTTCTCCAGAGGGGACGGACGGCAGCAGTGTTCCCCTCCCAGCCCGCCCTTTTCCTTTCACTCTCCTACAGGGTATGCCCTCTTTCAGGTGTACTCTCGACGGAAGCGGTTATGGCACAACTCAAGCCGCTAGTTCTGTTGGGGCATACATTAGGGGGTAGGTTCTTTCACACATAGCCCCGACCACAAATATAATTATTTTTTTGAGTGTTGTGCCTATTTACTTTTTTATCTATCTACCTATCTGTCATTCTAATCCTGCCTGTAATGATAAGCAGATAACTGCATTAAAGTGATCTGTATTTGTCTACTTATGGATTTTGCCACACCATCACCATAAGATTTATAAAGGGAGGTTTGTAAGTGCATTACCCACAGCAAATTTCCCTTCCTTGCTTTAGGAGTTACTGATTGTATATGCATTAACTGCCATTACCGTCTGTATAGACTAAAAAGTGACGCCTATTATTAGGCTTACTGGCCAGAGCAAAAACTGCTGAATTTTATAAGGGTTTTTAATACAGATATTGACATGGAAAATGAAAAATAACAAAAATTCTTTAAAAATTAGCGTAACATTTCTAATAAGAAATTTCCCTTCTTTGTTCTCTAATGTTTCAGAGTCTGTGAACAGGCTGTAAAAAAAAGAAATTTATTTGGACCCACTATCCCACAGAGCCCCATAGCAACCACATGGGCTACCTTTATGGTAAATGTCCAACATACTCTCTCCCACTTCCTTGGTCCACATTCGGACAGTTAGGTATGGTTTTAGCCCCCTTTTTCTGAACAAATGCAATTATTCAAGAAAATATGGTAATATCTGGCTTGCAGTCAAATGCTTTTTCTTTCCAAGACTTACAAACTTACCTTCACATCTTTCCCAGCCTCCAAAAGGGCAATAGATGTATACGCAGTAAGTGAAATATCATCTTCTACTCCCCCCTGAAGCACAAAGTAATATGTTTTACATTTTTGTGACAAATCAAGTTATTCATAATCTTTCATTTATTTATTACATATTGGAAAATAGCCTAGTAGTCCCTGGTATTCACTCTTTACTCCCTGCATAGGGATGTCGACTTTGCGGTAGGGAACCAACCAGGCTGCTTCCTCCTGGAGTAGTCCTAGCGTAGTTGGCAGCTGATGCATGGGGCACCAAGCACCAGGGATTAGGTGAAACTCAAAGGAAATAAAATAAATAAATATTTCATATTTTATTTTTACTAGTTAAAATAGCGACAAATATTTACATGTGGCTTGCCAATGTGTTTACATGTAGTTTGCAAATTTGTCTAGTTCTGGTATTTGCCACACCATCTCCAAATAATGCTTAAAGGAAGGTTTCCAAGTGCATTATGCTCATCAAATGTCCCTTCCTTGCTTAGGGGTTAGTGATTGTATGCAGGTCATGAAGGGTTAAACAGTCAATATATGGTATCTCTAGCAACCAATGATGAAGAACCTCAATAGAAAGATCCACTAACCAAGGGCAAACATATCCCTTTTCTAATCTATTTTTATGTTCTGAATATATATATATATATATATATATATATATATATATATATATATAGAAATGGAAGTTCAAGGCAGCACTCCTCAGTATTGGATGTTAGGGTGCCAGCAGTGAAAACACCTTACCGAGGTGTATGATGTAAAATGAAGAAAGACACCGCGGCACATCCGTTTAGTGAAAAAAGTGGGACCCTTTATTCACCCATGTGACGTTTCGGTCCGCTTACTGGGACCATTTTCAAGCAATACAATAATGTGAGAATTCTGGGTATTTATGCAGTCATGATCAATTCACATTCATAAGTGACAATTAGCTAAACTTTACAAAAAACAGAGTATCGATACATATCATAAAAATAAAAATGTGACCAACCCGGGAGGTAGCGAGAATCAAAACCGTGATCGGTATGTGCAGAGCTTCCAGGTACGTATATATATTAATATTGCAGTGAAATACATAAGTGACAATCAATAGTGCATCAATATCACCTGTACATATGTGAGCATAACAGGACCGAGCGTGGGACCAGGCGTGCTCAATGGAGGGAGGATACAATGTAGCGAGTTGCTCCACATGGAAACGGCGTCCCGGAACTGCAACTGCGCATGTCCGTGACGTCACTGAGACGTCTCACGTGACCTCTCAGAAAAACGTCACATGACAAGCAGCAGAACGTAACACTGTCATTCAAAGAAGTATAGAAACAAGCGTCCTAACAGTAAATTCAATAGGTAATACAGCGATACAAGGATGAACCACCTAGGGTATGGTGTCGGGTGACGTGCTATCCTGCGATGCACCGTCACCAGGCATCTACGGGCAGAAAGGGGGAGGGGACAGCGGCAGCCATCACCCTCCCACCATGCTCGTCACAATTTAACCCCTTATCAGGTGAAAAAATCCTCCACAGTAGCAGATACGCTTGTAGCAGTAATAAATGTGTAGTATAATATGCAGTAATCAGGGAATAAGCCGCATAAGTCCAAACAATGAGCATCTCGCCTCCCGTTGAGCTGAGCCCATCCAGCAGAAGGTCCTGGAAGTGAAACAATAAAAGAATTATATTATCCAAATATATTCATTAAAAACAGAACAATTTTTTCAACACGTACACCGACAGGAACAGAACCGGGGAAAGTCATATGAAGAGCCATGGCCTATATTCTACATTCAAGCCCATCGGTCGAATGGTTTGTAGCTTAAAAATCCATTCGGACTCGCGTTTTTTGAGCATTTTGATGCGGTCACCTCCAGTCCGCGGTAACGGAACATGATCAAGAATCATGAACTTGAGATCTCCCTCTACATGGTCCATGTCCGCGAAGTGGTGTGAAACAGGCAGGTCCTTACGCTTTTTACGTATGGAAAACTTGTGTTGATTAAACCTGGACTTGAAGTCACAGGTGGTTTCACCGACGTATAAAAGTTTACAGGGGCACCATAAAACATAAATCACAAAACACGAGTCACAGGTCAAATAAAATTTAAGGGGGTAAGAGATCCCAGTTTGTGGGTGGATGAATTCACGTCCCTTCACCATGTATTTGCAGTTTACACAGTGAAGGCACGGCTAACTACCACAATTTTTAGGGGCCAAAAGTAATTGACGGGTGCTTTTTTGTGAGCCTATATCGTTTTTGACTAATTTGTCTTTTATGTTACGAGCTCTCTTGTAAGAGAAGAGCGGTTTACTGCAGAATTCAGAGATATTTTTGTGTTCAGTTTTGATAACTGGCCAGTGTTTATTGAGAATTTTGTTGACGTATGGACTCGCTTCACAAAAAGTAGAAACGAAGGGTATTCTCTGGAATTGCTTCCATTGTGTACCCTGAAGTAATTCGCTTCTTTCTTTTTGTTTAATGCGTTTTAGTTGTTGCTGCAATACAGCGGCTGGATATTGTCTTTGTCTAAAACTTTGTGTCATAGTTTCCAATGTTGTATTAAGCAATGTAGTATCACTGATTATACGTTTAGCTCTGATGAACTGGCTATAAGGTAATGACCGCACCATCGTCCGGGGATGAGCGCTGTCAAACCTCAGGACGGTGTTGCGGTCAGTAGGCTTAGTATAAACCTCAGTGCTGAGTGCACCACCCGTGCATCGTACATTAACATCTAGAAAGTGTAACGTGTGGGTAGAGAATTCCAAGGTAAATTGTATATCAGGAATCAGGCTATTTAAGTAATCGTGAAACAGGTGTAGCTCAGGGGCAGTACCTGTCCAAATAACAAAAATATCGTCTATGTATCTCCACCACCTCAGCACATGGCTGAAGTGGTGGGACACATAGACGTGCTGTTCCTCCAAATGGGAGACGACCATGTTGGCGTAAGTGGGGGCCACATTCGTCCCCATGGCCGTCCCTCTGATTTGCATATAATAATCATCTCCGAAAAGGAAATAATTATTATATAAAATCATGCGTAATAAAGCCAAGAAAAAAGTTTGCGCCTCAATGGTGTAATCAGAGTTAACTAGAGCGGATTCCACAACTGCCATCCCTATATCATGTTGTATAGAAGTATACAGACTGACGATGTCGAAGGAGGCCAAAATGGTGTCCTCCGGCATCGTCACGTCTGATAACTTGGACAAAAAATCAGTGGTGTCACTCAAATATGATCTTGAGTTGACCACATATGTCTGCAAAATCTTGTCTAAAAAAATGGAAGCATTGCTAAGTAAAGAGCCACGGCCAGAAACAATAGGTCGGCCGGGCGGGCATTGTAGGTTTTTATGGATTTTAGGCAATAAATAAAATAAAGGGGTGACAGGATGTTCTATCTGAAGGAACTCGCTCAGTTGCTCATCAATGAGGCCAATTTGTGTATAAGTGTTAACTAATGACTTAAATTCACATTGTATATCAAATCTGGGATCCCTTTGGAGTTTAACATAAACCGCAGAGTCAGATAACTGGCGAGCTGCCTCTGTCAAATACATAGCAGTATCCATGACCACTACCGCACCACCCTTGTCAGCGGACTTGATGGTGAGGGAGTGGTCATGGATTAACTGTTCAAGTGCCTGTAATTCCTGTTTGGAAATGTTAGGGTGCTGGATGTGATCCAAGAGCCCAGATTGTTTTAGCTCCTGTATATCACCCAGTACCGCGTCTGAAAAAAACATCAAAAGCCTTAGAAGATATTTGAGGGGAGAAATCCCTCTTGATCCTCAATCCCCAGTCAGATAAACACAATTCATGCATAGGCTGAGTAGTAGAGCTGTGTACATTATGAAAATGGATCTTAAGTTTAATTAATCTGAAAAAATACAATAAATCAGCTTCCAACTCATACCAATTGGTGACACTAGCTGGACAAAAACTTAGACCCTTTTCAAGTAACTGTACTTGTACCGGAGTCAATATATGAGATGATATATTTACCACCGTCCGTTCAGTCAGGCATTGGTCTTTCTCAACATCTTTTGGCTTCTTGTTTTTACGGTATCGGTTTCTATTTCTACCGCCCCTTCTTGTGGCTTTTTTCCGTGGACTGGTGGAGGCCCTAAAAAAATAGCTGGATTATTGGTATTGGAATCATCCCGCTTTTTCGTTTTTTTCTGACTCAGATTTGGATTTGGTCGATTATTTTCATTCCAATTATAGACGTGACCCGTGGTGTAATCCATTGTGTCCCTTTGCCATTTTCCTCGCTTGGTCTCTTGAATTTCACTTTTAAGCTTGTTGAGATGGGGTTGAAGCTTATTGTAGTAGTCATCAAAGTCCTGTGGGGACAAAGTTGCCCTTAATGAGGCCTCATCTGCGGTCTTGTTCGCTGCTGTTGAAAATAAATCTTTGCGCATAAACTCGATGTTTAAAAGCATCAAATCTGAAGAATATTTGCTGGAGATTTGTTCATATTTCGACCGGAATTCTAGGTCATTGGAGTACATGGAGGATCTTGGTTGTACACGCATCCCCCTGGGTATACGGTTGGTTTTAACGTATTCCACTAAAGTGGTGGAATGTAATTCCAAGGTGAGGCATTTTTTTGTGTCACGTTCGTACCTCTCTTCTCTTACAAGAGAGCTCGTAACATAAAAGACAAATTAGTCAAAAACGATATAGGCTCACAAAAAAGCACCCGTCAATTACTTTTGACCCCTAAAAATTGTGGTAGTTACCCGTGCCTTCACTGTGTAAACTGCAAATACATGGTGAAGGGACGTGAATTCATCCACCCACAAACTGGGATCTCTTACCCCCTTAAATTTTATTTGACCTGTGACTCGTGTTTTGTGATTTATGTTTTATGGTGCCCCTGTAAACTTTTATACGTCGGTGAAACCACCTGTGACTTCAAGTCCAGGTTTAATAAACACAAGTTTTCCATACGTAAAAAGCGTAAGGACCTGCCTGTTTCACACCACTTTGCGGACATGGACCATGTAGAGAGAGATCTCAAGTTCATGATTCTTGATCATGTTCCGTTACCGCGGACTGGAGGTGACCGCATCAAAATGCTCAAAAAACGCGAGTCCGAATGGATTTTTAAGCTACAAACCATTCGACCGATGGGCTTGAATGTAGAATATAGGCCATGGCTCTTCATATGACTTTCCCCGGTTCTGTTCCTGTCGGTGTACGTGTTGAAAAAATTGTTCTGTTTTTAATGAATATATTTGGATAATATAATTCTTTTATTGTTTCACTTCCAGGACCTTCTGCTGGATGGGCTCAGCTCAACGGGAGGCGAGATGCTCATTGTTTGGACTTATGCGGCTTATTCCCTGATTACTGCATATTATACTACACATTTATTACTGCTACAAGCGTATCTGCTACTGTGGAGGATTTTTTCACCTGATAAGGGGTTAAATTGTGACGAGCATGGTGGGAGGGTGATGGCTGCCGCTGTCCCCTCCCCCTTTCTGCCCGTAGATGCCTGGTGACGGTGCATCGCAGGATAGCACGTCACCCGACACCATACCCTAGGTGGTTCATCCTTGTATCGCTGTATTACCTATTGAATTTACTGTTAGGACGCTTGTTTCTATACTTCTTTGAATGACAGTGTTACGTTCTGCTGCTTGTCATGTGACGTTTTTCTGAGAGGTCACGTGAGACGTCTCAGTGACGTCACGGACATGCGCAGTTGCAGTTCCGGGACGCCGTTTCCATGTGGAGCAACTCGCTACATTGTATCCTCCCTCCATTGAGCACGCCTGATCCCACGCTCGGTCCTGTTATGCTCACATATGTACAGGTGATATTGATGCACTATTGATTGTCACTTATGTATTTCACTGCAATATTAATATATATACGTACCTGGAAGCTCTGCACATACCGATCACGGTTTTGATTCTCGCTACCTCCCGGGTTGGTCACATTTTTATTTTTATGATATGTATCGATACTCTGTTTTTTTGTAAAGTTTAGCTAATTGTCACTTATGAATGTGAATTGATCATGACTGCATAAATACCCAGAATTCTCACATTATTGTATTGCTTGAAAATGGTCCCAGTAAGCGGACCGAAACGTCGCATGGGAGAATAAAGGGTCCCACTTTTTTCACTAAACGGATGTGCCGCGGTGTCTTTCTTCATTTTATATATATATATATATATAAATCCAGAAAATGGAAGGTACTCCGGCTAGATGAAAGTGAATATTCCTTTATTCGACCATACAGTGCAAAGTTTTCGGCTCCATAAATGAGCCTTTTTTGAAAAAGGCTCATTTTTGGAGCCGAAACGTTGCACCGTATGGTTGAATATAGGAATATTCACTTTCGTCTAGCCGGAGTGCCGTCCATTTTCTGGATTTATTGATTGGGGTAAGAGGTCGATTCCCCTGGAACGTGCACCCATTTTTTCTGATTGCAGTCAGTGCCGCCATTTTTATTTTATATATATATATATATATATATATATATAAAATTATTTTTTTGAGTGTTGTGCCTATTTACTTTTTTATCTATCTACCTATCTGTCATTCTAATCCTGCCTGTAATGATAAGCACATAACTGCATTAAAGTGATCTGTATTTGTCTACTTCTGGATTTTGCCACACCATCACCATAAGATTCATAAAGGGAGGTTTGTAAGTGCATTACCCACAGCAAATTTCCCTTTCTTGCTTTAGGAGTTACTGATTGTATATGCATTAACTGCCATTACCGGCTGTATAGACTAAAAAGTGACGCCTATTATTAGGCTTACTGGCCAGAGCAAAAACTGCTGAATTTTATAAGGGTTTTTAATACAGATATTGACATGGAAAATGAGAAATAACATCAACAAAAATTCTTTAAAAATTTGCGTAACATTTCTAATAACAAATTTCCCTTCTTTGTTCTCTAATGTTTCAGAGCCTGTGAACAGGCTGTAAAAAAAAAGAAATTGATTTGGACCCACTATCCCACAGAGCCCCATAGCAACCACATGGGCTACCTTTATGGTAAATGTCCAACATACTCTCTCCCACTTCCTTGGTCCACATTCGGACAGTTAGGTATGGTTTTAGCCCCCTTTTTCTGAACAAATGCAATTATTCAAGAAAATATGGTAATATCTGGCTTGCAGTCAAATGCTTTTTCTTTCCAAGACTTACAAACTTACCTTCACATCTATCCCAGCTTCCAAAAGGGCAATAGTTATATACGCAGTAAGTGAAATATCATCTTCTACTCCCCCCTGAAGCACAAAGTAATATGTTTTACATTTTTGTGACAAATCAAGTTATTCATAATCTTTCATTTATTTATTACATATTGGAAAATTACCAAAATTACCACTGTGCCAACTAACTGGCTTGGCTTTTGTCTCAACCTAAGAGCCTAGTAGTCCCTGGTATTCACTCTTTACTCCCTGTATAGGGATGTCGACTTTGCGGTAGGGAACCAACCAGGCTGCTTCCTCCTGGAGTAGTCCTAGCGTAGTTGGCAGCTGATGCATGGGGCACCAAGCACCAAGGATTAGGTGACACTCAAAGTCAGGAAACAGGTGTAGGTTAGGGTGTGCTGAGTTTGTGCATATCTGAGAAATGAATCCAAAGTCAGGGCAGACAGAGTTCAAGAGTATCCAATTAATCAGAGCAGGCAGCAGATTATCAGAATCCGTAAACATGCAGAAGTTTCGTACATGAAAGAGAGAATAGCACACTTTCAGAGGTTAACTAGACAACTAGAAACCTAAGCTCTGGCAACGAGTGAGAGGGTAGAGCAGCATTTACAGTATAGCAAAAGCTTATTACAGCGTATTGAAGGTAGCAGAAATGGAAGTAGTAGTTTCTCAATGAATAAAGTTCTTAATATCGATTGACATGGTAGGCCGATGAAACAGATGGCCATACATCTGACACACCTTTTAAAATAGGTCACTATGAGACACCATTTAACCTCTTTTCATATTCTTCATGTTTGAATTCCTCATTCCTTTTTACCTATTTTTGCAGTTTGAAATAGATGTCAAATTTTATCACATTTGCTCCGTACTTGACATACCTTCATGGCATTATTGAAAAGTCTTCCCACACTCCTGAAACATCCGCTGTCTTGTTGGTTATTTTGCAGCCAGGAGAAGGAATGGTTCAGGTGACTTTCATCTATAAATATATAAGGTCGAGCTTTGCTGAAAGATTTCACTACAAATCCAGTCAACCTGTGGAAACA
Organism: Bufo bufo; assembly: GCF_905171765.1. Lineage (NCBI taxonomy): Eukaryota > Metazoa > Chordata > Amphibia > Anura > Bufonidae > Bufo > Bufo bufo. Next base: position 53,144,841 of record NC_053394.1, read on the forward strand.
AATTTGAGATATATAAATGGTCAATTTACACAAGCATTGTATAGTCTATAATCCTATTCATCATAGACAACTCCTAATATGGTGGAGATAAGCTGATTGATGCAGGTCCATGTTGGAAGAGCCCAGGCAAATCCACATTTTTGCTCTACAAAAGCACTTACATGGAAAATGTGATAAGACATTGTGGCTATTCATATAAATGGCCATCTATTTTAATACATGGAGGGACTAGTTTGCCAGAACGAGAGACGCTCTTTATATTGGCTTTCATCTTTCTTAATTGATGTGTTATGTAAAATTAGTTTTCCTAAGCCTATTTGATGACAGTGGATGTAAAATGTGCAAATATTTTTCCCAGAAACAAAGAGGAGCATTGACTGGGTTACGATACTCCTCATGCATACTCTGCGTTTTTCATTAAAACATATAGTGCCCCAACCAAGGCCTCTCAGGAAGCCAAGCAATGTTTATTTCCTCAGTTCCGCTAAAGGATAATACGGGGAAAATCTTATTATGAAAAAGCATTGATCGAACAGTTTGAGGCTACCATCCAAAACTTTGTGGGAAAAGTAGGGGAAAATTGATCTATGAAGCACAAGGACATACAGTATGCATAAATAAACATGCTACAGATAAGCAAATCAATTCTATCAATTCAAAATTCATCCTGAGTTTTCCTTAAAAAAAATAGATTTTAACCAGAACACTTTAAATTTGTTTCAGGTCTGCTTTCTTAAGCTTTTTAAAAAATTCAATTCATATCCGAATAGATTCTGGACTAATCAAATGTGCTCCAATTAGCCTAAGAATCTAATATATAAAACTGAGTGTATGTGTGTGTGTATGTCTGCTAAAGGAATCCGCATCGTCGCATTTACAATCACGAAATTTGGCACACAGGTACATCAGGTTTCCGGGAAGGTTTTAGACTAGGTCTCAGCTCTCTAGGATGTACAGTTCGTGAGATATTCCCCCAAAAAATGCGTAAGCCAATAGAAGCTTGGTGACATGACCCTTATCAGCCAATAGAAGCTCGCAGGTCCTCCAGCCTCCACATACACAGTTTTATTCCAGGTTTCCATAACAACCCAGCCATTTATCTTCACTGCTGTAGGAGAGCTTTAAAGGAAATCTGTCACAAGGATAATTGCTATTGAAGTAAAGCCATGGCCTAATAGCACTTAATACCTTATTTCAAGATGTGCTTTTTGTTCCAGCAATAGATGTTTTTATCCTCTGAAAATCCAGTTTATTTGGTATGAAAATGAGCCAGTAAGGTGCCCAGAGGGGCGTCACTCTTGCAGAAAGGAGCCCAGACACGCCCCCTGCCACAATGTGTCCACCCTCGAAAGACTTAAAACCCTGCCCCCAGGTTCCGCTAAGCCACTCCCCTTATCTGGTTAGTCCACGCCACCTCCCACTCCTGAGCCGACGGGGATTGAAAAAAATGAAGGTAAAAATCAACTTCTGTCAGCTGCAGGGGTGGGAAGGAGGGTGACTTTCTCCCTGCAGCTCACACTCAGACAGAACAGTGCTGCTGTCTTAGAGTGATCTGTTCAAAAGGATACGCCCCTGATCTAGTTAGACCATGCCCCCTCCCACACCTCAGCTGACTGAGATTGAAAAAATGAAGTTAAAAATCAACTTCTAGGTCCTGCCAATCCATGCCCCGATCTGGTTAGGCCACGCCCCTCCCACTTCTCAGCCGACGGGGATAGAAAAAATGATGGTAAAAATCAACTTCTGTCAGCTGCAGAGGTGGGAGGGAGGGTGACTTTCTCCCTGCAGCTCACACTCAGACAGTACAGTGAGCTGTTCAAAAGGACACGCCCCCAATCCAGTAAAGGCCACTGTTAAGGCGGTGGGCCCCTGTGGAGGTCGCTGTCAAAGGGGTGGTTAGCTGTGAAAGTCACTGTTAAAGGGGAAGGCTGCTGTAAAGGTCAAAGTTAAGAGGGTGGGCTGCTGTGGAGGTCCAAATTTAATGGACGCGGCACTGTGGGGGGGTGTCAGTGTTAAGGGGTGGGGGGCTGTGGAGGTTACTGTTTTGGGGGTGGGGTGCTGTAGATGTCACTGCTATAGTGGACAGTGTTGATATCTTTTAACGACACACACAAACATTAAATGAAATAGATTAAATATACCCGAGCGAATCCGGATCCTTCAGCTAGTTGGTATATAAATCTTCCTAGTCTTTTATTTTGTCTAAAAAGCCTCATCTAATAAACATGAGTCTAGAAGAGAGACCCACCCTACCCAATATTCAACTGAAAGTGAGGCATGCAATCGAGTTTTTCATTCATAACAACTAGAATATCCCACTTCTCTCAATAAGACATGCAAGTAAGCTCTTCTTCCAGAAAATCAAAAGAACCATAATGTCTCAAGAGAAAATTGCCTTTCTTAGTCGACTGGCCTTGGAGAGAACTCTCTGTTGTGCTCTTTATTATTAGGGACACCAAAAAAAAATTAATGATAAGTTCAAAGTTCGGCTTTGTTCCAATCCAAACTTTTTGCAAACTTCGGGAAGAATTCTAAACCAGTAAAATTGATTTGCTCATCCATAGTTTTCCTCTGTCTCGTTATTCTAATTGCCCACATAATGCCATAGTTCAAAAGAAGAATTAATTACTTGTTATGAATAGTCTTGTCCTGCTGTCTGTACCAGGACGTGAACTGAAATTCTAAAATTCAGGGTTTCAACATAGCTTAAAGTTTCATGCACAGCAAATATAGCTATGGCCAAATCCACTAACCATGTGTTTCCTTCTTTGTCATTCTTTCCAAAAGCACTGTATGACCCATCATCACGTTGGTAGGTCAGCTGACGCTTATACCCTGTGACAATCAAGAAAAAGAATATAACGTAAAAGCAGTCATAAAAATCTAATCATGCAAACATCTATTAATCGTATTTCTATCTGTCTGTTTATCCATTCATCTGTTGATTAACTGTATCTGTAAATGTATCAATCTATCCATTTGACTTTCTATCCATCCATTTGTCTGTCTATCTATATCTTTCATATTTATATATCTACCGTGCAGTCCATAATCTCCAGCGAAGGATTAGAATTTATACCTAAACCAGTTGAGTCCATGATAGTCTATAAATAAAATATAATAGTAAGCAATGCAGAATTTCTTACCGCTCTCCAGGAAATTCTTGGCTTTGCTCAGGATTTCGCTGTTCAGTTGATGAGTCTTCGCCAGATAATTCAAGATATAGATATTAGGAGCAAAGAGAACCATGTTCTGCTCTCCACATCCATATGGCATGGCCAGAAGATGATCAAGGTTCTGCAAAGCTGTGCCTATGAGATCTCCTGCAAGGTAATAACAAAATGTCTACATTATTAGAAAATGGCTATATACATATATATAAGAGTGACTATATATACTAAACATGTACAGTATTATCCTATATATGAGAAAAGACCCTGTAGTAGAAATGTAGCTATAAATACAAGATTGAGGTTGGTGGACATAATAGAAAGTGCATTGAATATTTGCCCACGTGGCCCCAGAATCAGATATTTCTGATGGTGCCACCTGATGAAGAGATCCATGCATTGTAGACCTTACCCAACACTGTTATGTAAGCTCTTTCAGAATCCTCTAGAATATTATCAGGGATCTTCAGAGATATCTCTTCTACTTTAGGCTGGCCTAAAATATAATAAGAAAAGATTTTATTAGCGTATTAACTAAACATTGCATTTTTAAAAATGTAACATGCCCATCCAATCGGGTAAACACTATAGTCATTAACAGTAAAGGGGTTGCATCATGTGAACATTTATGATGCATCGACAAGATATGCCATAAATGTCCAATAGGTGTGGTTTCCACACTTATCGCAAGAACGTGGGAACTAGAGATAAGCGAATTTTTCAAAAATTCAATTCACAGGTTCACTGAAGTTTTCAGGAAAAATTTGGTTCGATCCGAATATATTTGAGGCGAATTACGTAAAAAAAAATGGATATTTCCTGGCTTCTGAGAGCCTTTATAGTGGTGTAGAACACTGTTCCTTGTAGTAACACGCATAGGGAGTCTGCTTTGGTAGTGAAATAATACTGTGAGTCCGTATAACATGGAGATGACAGGCGTCGCTCTTCGAATCACTGCACACTTCACTTATTAGGCCAGTCACGGGACCCAAACTCACTAAATAACTCAGCCTTACAGGTCAATGTTAGCGCCAAGAAGAAGAGCACTCCTTTTACATCGTCGCCAGCTGATTCCACATAGATGTCTACAGAACCTGTTCAATTAAACGCGTATACTGTCACACGTGTGACAGGTGTTAGAAGGTCTGAAAGACTGGCTGCACATGAGTAATCTGACAGCCTCTTGTGGTTAAACTTTGTCTGTGTTTTGCTGGTATGTCCACACCTCCTGTTCAGGTGTGGATCATGTGACCTTTACTTCCCCCTATTTAGTTTGACTTTACCCATAACTTCTTGCTCTGGATAGCTTCATTTGGCTTTAGAAGAGCTGGAGTGTGTTTCTTGTTGAAGTCCTGTTCATCCATCATCCGCAGAAGTTAGGTGTTCCGCTTGTTGTGTTTTGTATCCCCCCTGTTGTTTACTAGGCCTCAGTGAGACGCTGGTTCCTTCACCAGGGAAGGGATGGGTTGTCTCCGCCCTATCATTACCTTTAGGGAATCCAAGGGTCTCCAGGGTTTTCTAGGCTCCTGTGTATGGGCATCTTTACCATCGAGAGGTGCCCATACAGATAGGAGTTAGGGCCAGGATCAGGGTTTTATAGGTGGTGACCATTTTCCTTTCCTAGCGGTGAGGCCTAGTGTCTTTCCCCTTTCTTCTTTTTGTCTTTTTGTGTTCTACTACATCCATGACATATACAAGTAGAGCCCCCCGAACAGAGTGGAGAGGGTGTCAGCAGTAAGTTTGTTTTGACGTCACTGATTTGTGACCTCTCTCAGATGTGTCAGAACAATAACCCCAAAAACGGAGCATACGCCTTCACTTGGTCAGCATTTGCTCAATAATCCATCAGTATTGCTAATGCCAAAAAAAAACAGGAGTGGATGTAAAACAGAGATGAAGCGTGAATGGAATATTTGCATGTCTTCCGTGTTTTGCAACCCACTCCTGCTTTTGGCTACCAAATCATAAGCCAATTATGATGGGACCATACAGACCTTACAGCTGCTACACAGACAGGAGGTGGCGGCAGCATGAGGCAGTCACAGAGTGGCACAAAGACAAAGTGTGGAGGTGTCAGCAGCATGAAGAGGCCAGAGTAGCACTACAACGAGAGATTGCAGAGGTGGCAGCAGTATGAGGAGGCCACAGAGTGAAACGAAGACAAAGTGTGGAGGTGTCCGCAACATGAGGAGGCCAGAGTAGCACGACGATGAGAGATTGTGGAGGTGGCGGCAGCATCAGGAAGCCACAGAGTGGCACACTGATAGAGTCTGGAGTTGGCAGCAGTATGAGGAGGCCACTGAGTGGCACAATGACCGAGTCTGTAGTTGTCAGCAGTATGAGGATGCCAACGAGTGGTACAATGACCAAGTCTGGAGTTGGCAATAGCATGGGGAGACCACTGAGTGGTCTGGAGGTGGCGGCAGCAGCCGCATCAGGAGGAGGCCACCGAGTGGTGCAATGACCGAGTCTGGGGGTGGAAGCAGTATGAGGAGGCCACTGAGTGGCACAATGAACGAGTCCGGAGGTGGCGGCAGCATCAGGATGCCACAGAGTAGCACAACGACGAGAGATTGTGGTGGTGGCAGCAGCATGAGGAGGCCACAGAGTGGCACAAAGACAAAGTATGGAGGTGTCAGCAGCATGAGGAAGCCAGAGTAGCATGATGACGAGAGATTGTGGAGGTCGCAGCAGCATAAGGAGGCCACAGAGTCGCACCAAGACAAAGTGTGGAGGTGTCAGCAGTATAAGGAGGCCACCGAGTGGCACAATGACCGAGTCTGGAGTTGGCATCAGTATGAGGAGGCCACCGAGTGGCACAATGACAGAGTCTGGAGTTGGCAGCAGCATGAAGAGACCACAGAGTGGCCCAATGACAGAGTGTAGAGGTGGCGGCAGCAGCAGCATCAGGAGAAGGCCACAGAGTGGCACAATGACATAGTGTTGAAATGGCAGTAGCAGCAACAGCATCAGGAGGACACCACAGAGTGGCAAGGTGACATAGTGTGGAGATGGCAGTAGCAGCAGCATCAGGATACCACAGAGTGGCAAAGTGAAATAGTGTGGAGATGGCAGTAGCAGCAGTAGCAGCATCAGGAGGATACCACAGAGTGCAAGGTGACATAGTGTGGAGATGGCAGTAGCAACAGCAGAAGCATCAGGAGGATACCACAGAGTGGCAAGGTGACATAGTGTGGAGATGGCAGCAGCAGTATCAGGATACCACATATGGTGACGCTGCATATGTTGACGCAGAGCTGTGGTGCCAACATTGGCACCCTCACCACGCTTCACCTTCTGCCCACATAGTCTACATTTGGCCATGTTAATCTCTGGCGGCCTAACAAAAAACTGCCAGACCGCCGAGTAGGAGATTTTCCCCCCAACAGGCCACACTGACTGACTGCTACAGCTGCTGCTTCCGTGAACCTCTGCACCACAACTTCCCGGGCAGGTAGGCTGCTGCGAAGCAGGTGGTCTACTCAGGGCACGTTTGGCTTCCGACCTCCCACTGCTGCCACCCTGCTGACTCCCAGCAATGCTTTCAAGACATATAACCGCCGACGTGAACTGAGAATATATTTTTCTTTTTGTACTGAAATAGGCCACTAAACGCTTTCAACACATATAACCACCGAAGTAAACTGAGAATATATTTGTATTTTTGTACTGAAATACAAAATAACACATATAACCTCCGCACTGACTGACTGCTACCGCCACTACTTCCATGAACCCCTGCACAACTACTTCCTGGGCAGGTGGGGTGCTGCAAAGCAGGTGGTCTACTCAGGGCACGTTTGGCTTCCGACCTCCCACTTCTGCCACCCTGCTGACTCCCAGCCATGCTTTCAACACATATACAGTGGGGGAAATAATTATTTGACCCCTCACTGATTTTGTAAGTTTGTCCAATGACAAAGAAATGAAAAGTCTCAGAACAGTATCATTTCAATGGTAGGTTTATTGTAACAGTGGCAGATAGCACATCAAAAGGAAAATCGAAAAAATAACTTTAAATAAAAGATAGCAACTGATTTGGATTTCATTGAGTGAAATAAGTATTTGAACCCTCTAACAAAAAAAGACTTAATACTTGGTGGAAAAACCCAGGTTTGCAAGCACAGAGGTCAAACGTTTCTTGTAATTGATGACCAAGTTTGCGCACATTTTAGGAGGAATGTTGGTCCACTCCTCTTTGCAGATCATCTCTAAATCCCTAAGGTTTCGAGGCTGTCTCTGTGCAACTCTGAGCTTGAGCTCCCTCCATAGGTTTTCGATTGGATTAAGGTCCGGAGACTGACTAGGCCACTCCATGACCTTAATGTGCTTCTTCTTGAGCCACTCCTTTGTTGCCTTTGCTGTATGTTTTGGGTCATTGTCGTGCTGGAACACCCATCCACGACCCATTTTCAGTTTCCTGGCAGAGGGAAGGAGGTTGTCGCTCAGGATTTCACGATACATGGCTCCGTCCATTTTCCCGTTTATGCGAATAAGTTGTCCTGTGACCTTAGCAGAAAAACACCCCCAAAGCAAAATGTTTCCACCCCCATGCTTGACGGTGGGGACGGTGTTTTGGGGGTCATAGGCAGCATTTTTCTTCCTCCAAACACAGCGAGTTGAGTTAATGCCAAAGAGCTCTATTTTGGTCTCATCAGACCACAGCACCTTCTCCCAGTCACTCTCTGAATCATTCAGGTGTTCATTGGCAAACTTCAGACGGGCCTGCACATGTGCCTTCCTGAGCAGGGGGACCTTGCGAGCCCTGCAGGATTTTAATCCATTGCGGTGTAATGTGCTTCCAATGGTTTTCTTGGTGACTGTGGTCCCTGCTAATTTGAGGTCATTAACTAACTCCTCCCGTGTAGTTCTAGGATGCTTTTTCACCTTTCTCAGAACCATTGACACCCCACGAGGTGAGATCTTGCGTGGAGCCCCAGAGCGAGGTCGATTGATGGTCATTTTGTGCTCCTTCCATTTTCGAACAATCGCACCAACAGTTGTCACCTTCTCTCCCAGCTTCTTGCTAATGGTTTTGTAGCCCATTCCAGCCTTGTGCAGGTGTACAATTTTGTCTCTGACATCCTTGGACAGCTCTTTGGTCTTTCCCATGTTGGAGAGTTTGGAGTCTGCTTGATTGATTGATTCTGTGGACAGGTGTCTTTTATACAGGTGACTAGTTAAGACAGGTGTCCTTAATGAGGGTGACTAATTGAGTAGAAGTGTCTAACCACTCTGTGGGAGCCAGAACTCTTAATGGTTGGTAGGGGTTCAAATACTTATTTCACTCAATGAAATGCAAATCAGTTGCTATCTTTTATTTAAAGTTATTTTTTCGATTTTCCTTTTGATGTGCTATCTGCCACTGTTACAATAAACCTACCATTGAAATGATACTGTTCTGAGACTTTTCATTTCTTTGTCATTGGACAAACTTACAAAATCAGTGAGGGGTCAAATAATTATTTCCCCCACTGTAACTGCCGACGTGAACTGAGAATATATTTTTCTTTTTGTACTGAAATAGGCCACTAAATGCTTTCAAGACATATAACCGCCTCCGACGTGAACTTAGAATATATATTTTTTTTTGTACTGATATAGGCCACTAAATGCTTTCAAAACAAATAACAGCCGAAGTGAACTGAGAATATATTTTTCTTTTAGTACTAAAATACAAAATAACTCATATAACTGCCGCAGCGACTGACTGCTACCGCCGCTACTTCAGTGAACCCCTGCACCACTACTTCCCGGGTAGGTAAGTAGGCTGCTGTGAAGCAGGTGGCACGTTTGGCTCCCGATCTCCCACTGCTGCCACCCTGCTGCCTCCCAGCTATGCTTTCAACACATATAACCGCTGATGTGAACTGTGAATATATTTTTCTTTTTGTTCTGAAATAGGCCACTAAACGCTTTCAAGACATATAACCGCCGAAGTGAACTAAGAATATATTTTTCTTTCTGTACTGAAATAGGCCACTAAACGCTTTTGCTACAAATAACTGCACCAGTGAAGTGCATCTATTTTTTTCTTTCTGTACTGAAATAGGCCACTAAACACTTTTGGCACAAAAAACTGCACCAGTGAAGTGCGTATATTTTTTTCTTTCTGTACTGAAATAGGCCACTAAACGCTTTTGCTACAAATAACTGCACCAGTGAAGTGCATCTATTTTTTTCTTTCTGTACTGAAATAGGCCGCTAAACGCTTTTGCCACAAATAACTGCACCAGTGAAGTGCATATATTTTTTTTCTTTATGTACGCTTTCAACACATATAACTGCAGAAGTGAACTGAGAATATATTTTTCTTTTTGTACTGAAATAGGCCAGTATACGCTTTCAGCAGAAATAAATGCACCAGTGAAGTGTGTATTTATGTTTCTTTCTTTCTGTACTGAAATAGGCCAGTAAAAGCTTTCAACACATATAACCGCAGAAGTGAACTGAGAATATATTTTTCTTTTTGTACTGAATAAGTGCACCAGCGAAGTGCGTATATTTTTTTCTTTCTATACTGAAATAGGCCACTAAATGCTTTTGCCACAAATATCTGCAGCAGTGAAGTGCGTATAATTTTTTATTTCTATAATGAAATAGGCCACTAAATGCTTTTGCCACAAATAAGTGCACCAGTGAAGTGCGTTTTTTTTCTTTCTGTACTGAAATAGGCCACTAAACGCTTTTGCCACAAATAACTGCACCAGTGAAGTGAGTATATTTTTTTCTTTCTATAATGAAATAGGCCACTTTTCATATTTCAATAGGCCACTTTTGATATTGCCCCTTAACAGTTACCACGAAGCGGAAGGAAATTCACATTCGTTGCACATCGAATTTTTCCTGAAATTCGGATCAAATTTCATTTCACTCATCTCTAGTGGGAACCCATCTCATGGCATTGTAAACGTAGCGGTGACTGTGCATATGCAGCTCTTTCCATTCACTTTTGGGGGAGTTCTGAGTGCATGTTGCGTTTTTTCATAACTCCCATAAAAGTGAATGGATCAATAGGTATCCAATGGACAAAACATGGCGCTGCAGAAGAATTGTGTAACTTACCTGACAAAGGGGTTTGTTGAATCCTGAAATTTGTTGTCTGTGCACCCAATACAATTTTCATCACGTTAACCCAGAGGTGGGACCCATACCTATCACACTTTTATGGCCAATCCTGTGGATATGCCACTAATGTCCAGAAGGAAATACCTCTTCAACTCCCCATAACTGTGTTCCACTTTTTTCCCAATGCCACTTCTAATTTGTAGAAATCATAGCCTGGAGGCAGTAGTTCTCTACAGTAGTTTTGTCCCTTGATACTTTGCTCAAATCATACCTATCAAAAGCTAAAGTTTTATAGATCCATCAAAATTGTGAGCAGGATTCATGAGAGTTACAATTGCAGTCCTGAGGAAAAGGGTAATGTATGGGAGAGGATAAAGACTGTGCCAGGTGCAGCAGCATTCATGTTTTTTGCAGTGATGTTTGCCTGTCAATAGCCTTACATCAGCTACAGAGCGCAGCCTTGAGAAGATTCATTGACAACAGCAGAATACACAGGGCTACCAAAATTTGTAGCTGTCACTTTCAAAGGGAAAGTATTAAAAGTGTCTACAAAAAATAATACATTTCATGCATATTATCTACACCAATTTTCACTTAAAGGGGTTGTCCCAAGAAAAATATTCTACAGTTTTCCAACCAGCACATGGATCTGAATACTTTTGTAATTGCATGCAATTAAAAATTTTGTATAGCTACTGAGTTATTCAATAAAATGTATCGGTATAGTGTCACTTAATTCCTTATTTCTTTGACCTGCTCATTAAGAAGGCCGCACATGCTCAGTTTCATCTTTCAAATGCCTCCTGAGCTGTTATAGGGAGAGCTGAGACACACCTCCTGAGCTGCAGCAGAAAAGACACTCCCCTTGAGCTGTCAGCTAGATATCAATCTAGCAGAGAACTGAATGTGGAGATCTTGGGATCCATATGAGGTACAGGGCTGGTTCTAGATTTGTTAGAAAGAGATTGTCCTGGACTATATAATATCTGATTTTCATTTTTTACATTATTCATGGGATAACCCCTTTAAATAAATCTCAAATATTTCATTAGTTTACTATAATATCCCCTTACCTCCATCTTTGATGCAGATCAGAGAGCTCTGTGCTTTCTCCACCAGGACACCACCAGGCTGAAGAGACCAAAAAATTATTAAATATTTTTGTCCAATTGATGTATGTACCAAATAAAGAAAAAAAAAAAAAAAACTCACCCAGGAGGACCTATGAAGGGAAGTAACGTCCTACATCAATCAGGTCATGTGCTCTGCTGCAGCCAATGACTAGCTTCAGCTGTGCCGTTTTCCCAAGTGGCACTTAACCCAACAGGGACATGTCGCTTAGGTATATGTCACCGATGAGGTCTGTCATTGGCTGCAGAGGTGCACTTAACCCTGTCCATGCAGAAAGTTTATATGTAGGGATCGGAAGTGCAGTGAAGATAGCCTACAACCAATGGAGCTGGAACCAAGTAACATCCCTTCACAGGTTTCACTGGGTAGGGAGGGATTTGAAAAATATATATTGTGGACACCCACTAAACATAAGTTCACACAAGGCAGCTAATTGATGCCACAGCTTTTTTTTTGTTGCTAACCTGCAGTGACTTAACCTAGTCTTGCTGTTTGACAGCATATATTGCTTTACATAAAGAAGGCACCTGTAAGGTGTAGAGGAGATATCCTAGAAATTATTGGGACTGCTTTAATGCTAATATGTTTATATTAATAATGTGCGAATTGTATTTGTGCGCTTTTTTTACCATTGCATTTTTGGAGCCTAGGATTGACTGTTGCTGCCAAAAATATATATTTCACTATGCCTTTAAATAATGTTAATACTGTATGTGTTTCACTAGGTATTATGGTCATTTCCTATATGTAAAGTGTGGTGGTCTATCTAAGATGGCTTCTTAATATTGGCCATGCCCTTTCCAATATGGTGCTACAGGTGTTTAGTCTGCAAAGATTGATCCATGGTTGTCCTGATGCTAACACTAGCCACAAGATAACTATTATTGCTGTACCAATTGCCTCTGGGCCAACTTGCAGTATTACAACTCAATTGCACCTACACTGCACCAGGACATCACCGGCCCTACGCACACCTGACCATGACTACACAGCAGCTGTGTCAGTGTGTAGTCAAGGCTCTTTCTCTAGGGTAATAATTAGCTATAGGTTGAGTGAAATAAATTTTTGACCCAAATGAAGGAAACATAAGCCTGATGTATAATTCCCATCCCTTTTTTTGCAATGAAAATAATGCACACTGTTGAGGAACGGTTGAGACGTATGCATATATATCCATGCATGCCTGCAAACACGTGCGGGCATGTATGGTATATATGTGCATACATTAGACATAGCATCATGGGACGATGTGCGCAGATGTGCCCAGCATCTGCGCACGTCTGCCCATGGTGATCCCCAGGGGCTCATGCTGGCCCCTGTGGGAAATATGTGTCCCCTGGGAGCTGTCCCCCTGATAATGTAGGGGCTTGTGCCCCCTGATAATGTAGGGGCTTGTGCCCCCTGATAATGTAGGGGCTTGTGCCCCCTGATAATGTAGGGGTTTGTGCCCCCTGATAATGTAGGGGCTTGTGCCCCCTGATAATGTAGGGGCTTGTGCCCCCTGATAATGTAGGGGCTTGTGATGTGCCCCCTGATAATGTAGGGGCTTGTGATGTGCCCCTTATTATCTGTGCCCCCTTATATATATGAATGTGGCCCCTTATATAATCCCCCTTAGAATGTATGATTAATGTATACATGTGTATGGATGTGCCCCAAGCATCAATACACATGTATATTATATATATCTCCCCCCCTCCTACAACTGAAACCAGGTGTGAATGTGCCCCAAGCATTCGCACCGATGCAATCTGGCTAATTGCATCAGAATGACCGGACAAGGGTCCGGTCATCCTGATGGATACAAAGAGCTCAGATTCAACTGAATCTGAGCCCTTTGTTGTAATTATCCCCAGCGCCTCTGGAGATAATTACACATGATAGAAGAAGGGGAGAAGCCTCTCCTCCTTCTATTATGTGCATTCCGACAGTGCGATTACTATCGCACTGTCCGGAATGCTAGGTGCAGCAGGCGGGAGATCAAAGGCTTCTCCCGCCTGTCTGCAGCGCGTCCCCGATGTGCTGGCCGGCGCAGTGACGTCATATCACTGCGCCGGCCCACGTGGATGATGGGGGCACGCGCGCGCCCCCTGGTGGCGCGGGAGTGCGGGCCGCTGGGGGATAAATACCCGGCGGCCCCGGCACTCAAGTAGTCTTCATCTGGGCCCCCACCTGGAAGAGGAGCGTGTCCTGCGCTCCGGGAGTCAGGGCCTCCCACGTGGCAGCTGACCGGACCCCCTCCCTTCATCTAGGAGAGCGCGATCGGCGCTCAAGGCCGCAGTTAGGATCGGGGCCCCCACCACCTGAAAGGGCAGCGCATCCTGCGCTCCACCGGACCCGACCCCTGCAGCCTTTCCTGCGCTCAGAGCAGAGCGCCCGACCGGACCCCCCCCCCCCCTGGGTGAATGAGCAGACCCCTGGACGACAACAAAACCTTAAGTATCACCCCCTTATAACCCCCCCCCACTATCCCACCAACGATCCCACCAACGAACCCCCACTCCTCCCCTATTCCCCTGGTTTCTCCCTGCTGTGTATATCCCTGATCCCTTACATCCCAAACCCCTATCCCACCAACTATCCCCTTATTAACCCTTTATCCCTCCCCTGGTTATAAACCCTAATCCCCTGATCCCCTATTGACCCCTGGAACCCCACACCCCTGGTTAGCCCTGATTAACCCCTGGTTCCCTGTGTGCCTGCTCTCCCCTGGTACACCCCCATAGACCCCTGAACCCTGGTGGTCCTGGTTCCCTGCCTTGGTTCCCCTGTAGAGCATGCTTCTGCTCTGCAAACAAATCCTCTGTAGAGCATGCCTCTGCTCTGCAAACAATCCTTTTTAACCCTTCGTCATACCCCGTAGGGACAGTGAATAGTCAGGTGGGGTGGGCTATTAATATTGAATGTGTGTGTCGTATAGTTAGTTGACGGGTGGAATTGGGAACGTGTAGTGTAGTTTAGGATTGTATATTTGTAGTGCTGTGTATTGTTAGTGTATTGCGTGCTTAGTGTTAATAAATACCGTTATATTTGTACCCCTTTGTGTAGCGTGTATTTGTTAGCGGTAGCGAGTTAGTAAGGCGCATGCAGCTAGCATAGTTGATCAGTGTAAAGTATAGCGAAAGTATTGTTATTATTATATAAAGGCATAAATAGGCGGAGTCATCAATAGACGGCTCCTCCTATTTATGAATATTAATTATCGATATTTGCATAAATATTGGTGATTAATATTCCCCCTTTACACACACTTACTTGTACAAGTACCGCCTTTACAATGGTATCAGTTCTGCCTTGTTTAGGCACAACAGGCATCTCATTTCCACATAATTCTTTTGTGTCCAAAGCTTCTGTCTTTACAGTAATGTTCACTTCTCCTGAAAAGGTTTTAGAAAGTAAATGACATAAGAGTAATGCCTCATGCACACAACCGTGCCGTTTTTTGCAGTCCGCAAACCACGGTCCCGCAAAAAACGGAATCCGTCCGTGTGCCTTCCGCAATTTGCGGAACGGAACGGACGGCCCATTGTAGAAATGCCTATTCTTGTCCGCAAAACGGACAAGAATAGGACATGCTATATTTCTTTTGCTGGGCCACGGAACGGATGCGGAATGATACGGAGTGCTGTCCGCATCTTTTGGGGCCCCATTGAAGTGAATGGGTCCGCACCTGAGCCGCAAAAAATGCGGCTCGGATGAGGACCACAAAAATGGTCTTGTGCATGATGCCTAAAACAGCGTTTATATGAAAAATATTACAACAGACCAAGAACAAGAATGTTAATTATAAAGATGAAGCAAATATATTCATTATTTACTATGGATATTTAGAGCAGTGCTTCTCAAACTGTGAGGCACCCCCTTGTTGTTGGTGAAGTGCAGCTGGGGTAACCATTGTCACAGAAGAGATACTCTTTGGGTGCAATAAAATTTGGTTTAGAAACATAATTGAGCCCTTTTGTGTTTTTAAGCTGATTAACTTTGTATCTAACAATCGGAAAACCTACTGGACAGCTGATTTCTCATGGGGAAGTTGTGGCTATTATCATAATGTACAGATTCAAGAATAACTAATCATTTATACCAGTTCAGACTTTGTCCCACATTCATTGTGATTTATTTTGGACAAACAAGAGAGAGACCCACATAATACCCCACTGAAACATAAGATGTGCAAGACAGCCGTCCTTCCAAAAGAATACTGTTACAAGAGAAAATTACCATAGTTAGTTGAGTGGCCATTTGGCATGCTTTTGGGGCTGCACTTTCTCATTAGGGAGGCTGCCTACTATGCATAAGGAGTATTGTAGTCCAGCAAACACTGCTCTTCATTTCTGGGAAACGTATGCAAATTAACATATCTTACATCTGCTAACATAAGATATGTCAGGAAAGCTATTTTGAATATCGTTCTCAGAAATGCAAAGGTATGCAAATCGGCTTTCTTTCCAAAAAGAAAAGTACATTAAGCCTATCTGATGCCAGCTTATGTAAGATATGCTAAGTTTCCTACATGTTTCTCAGAAATGCAGAGCAGTGTTAGCTGGATTAGAATATTCCTCAATGAGAAAATGCAAAGTCACTCAGTTAACCAAATCAATTTTACACAAGTTAGAAGGCTGACGTGTCAGCCTGGATTTGTGGGAGGGGCGGCTGCCCCCGTCTCCTCAGGGCGCTTCCGGATTACCTCTGTCCGCCTACGTTGCCTCCCTCGTCTCCGACAGGTCAGGTGAGTCTCCTGTACTCGTTCCTCCGCTTCACCTAGTTTCCTTCAGCCGGCACCCGCATCTGCTCTCCTAGCAGCGGCACTTCCGGTCGCGATTCGGCTTGGGCTCCTGTATGTGAAGGTCCCATGAGGCCTATGGCTAGGAATTATGCAATAATCACTTCTGGTTGTCAGCTCCACACACGATTGTATTAACCCCTGCATAACATTTGTTCATAACCTCATGTCTTCAAATTGTCATCTGAAAAAATCAGGGTCACCCTGTTCTCTCCCAGCAGCCTGTTGCCAGTTTCTGTACATTCCATCATCTCCTGCCAGCCATACCTTCCGTCACAGCGTACGCTCTTTATTTGTACATCATGTGGGTGTTTCGTTCACGGCCAAGCATATGGTATTTCTGGATGATTATTTTAACACACTTGGGATATTAGTTCGCCACTTGTTCCGGCTGTCTGCGGTTCCCGTGCGGTGCGCTCACGGCCTTTACGGCTCCGGCACGGTCCCATGTTCCGCTTGGTCCTGTTTGTCAATCTGCCAGCTGGTGCAGGGTTACCCCCGTGTTCCAGTGCACAGCTAGGCAGTTTTTTCAGATTACGGCCGGTCGGCCTGGGGATCATGCCGTGGCCATATTGTTCGTCATATACTCTTTCCCCCTCTCAGTCTTCTTGGTTTGCATCATTGTATCTGTCAACAGATCAGGCCTGGCCTTTTCATGCTTCACTTGCTGTGTGTTTCATCATGTGGCAGTCTGTCTGCCGGTTCCTGTAGTGGTTTGGGGATCATCCTGTCTGTCTACTTCTGTCCACCTGGATCGCCCAGGCTCGTTCTACCTCTGTCCGCCTGGATCGCCCAGGCTCGTTCTACCTCTGTCCGCCTGGATCGCCCAGGCTTGTCCTCTCTGTTTGTCTCGTCCTTCCGCCTCATCCGGTTCTTGTCCTCCTGTGTTTAAGTTCCTCAGTCTCAGTCCCCTGCGATGACACCTACTTCCAGCGCACCCTGGTCTGGTCCGCTCCAGTTTGGCTGGTTGCCAGGCCCGTCTCTCACTATTAGTCTCGCCGTAATTCGCCCAGCCTTTGTTCATCTTGTCAGCCTGGTACATCCAGGTCCGGTCTGTCTATGCGTATCTCACCTGTCGTGGTTCTCCCAGGTTCACCATCGCATAGGTTCATCCAGGTTCTGGCTGTCATCTTCCGGGTCCGCCGAAACCTTGTCCACCCTTCTCGGCTGTCCGCCACCTGGCCACGTGGGTAAGTATTTCTGATTCCACATCGTGTCAATTCCCCTGGTTCGCTCAGGCTCCGTCCGTCGTCACTCCTACCATTCTCACCTCGGTTCCGCACTTCCGAGTTTGGTCAGGTCCGTATTTCTCGCCCCTCAGCTAGGCACACCCCATTCGCTCAGGCTGGCCGCGTTCACTCATCTCCCTTCTTCAGATCGTCCATCCATCCTCACCTCGGGTCACCTAGGCTCCACGGGTCTTCGCTCAAATCTCTCTTCAGGGCCCCCCAGTCGCGGCTTCGGTCCCCCAGGGTGTAGGGATCGCTCCACAACTTCCTGCAGTTCGGTCCTGGTTCAGTCACTCCTGTCGCCTGCGGGGTAGTTTCTTCCATTCATGGCCAGTCCGCCCATTCTCTACCTTCCGCACACCCTAGCTGCCTACGCTCACTCGTTCCCGACACGCGCGAGTTTTCGTTCATCGATCAGTACCGTCTGGTCCCCGGTCAGTCTGCATGTTCCCCCTTTTTTCTTCCAAGTTATAGCAGGCAACTTCGTCCGACACGTTGCCCAGGTTCGGGTTCGTTATACGTCTTTTCAGGCTTTTTCCAGCAATTTCAGGTACGTTTCCAGGATTCCCCAGGCCTCTCTCCTCACGGCTCCAATCGTTCTACCTCCCATACAGACTTTGTCATCCAGCGGTGTCTTTTCCTCTACAGGTCCAAGCATGTCACGGGCCTCGGACATGGATGACGTCATGTCAGTTCCAGAGTCTTTGGTGTCAGGCCAGTCCGGCCCAATGTCCTTGAGAAGTTGGACGATCCCGAAGCTGGTGGCGGAACTCAACAGGAGAGGGATTCCATACCCGGCCTACGCTCGTAAGGTGGAATTATATAAGCTACTGATGACCAGCCCAAGTCTGTCGGGTGTCCAGTCGGGGTTTACATCCATCCAGCAGTCACTGTCCCAGCTACAGGCTTCCATCGACTCCCTGGTCAGCTTGGTAGCGGACGTACAGTCCAGGGTGACGGTGCTGGAATCTCGGGTCCCCACGCCCCCCCAGGCATTAAACCCTTTGGTGGTTCCCATGGCGTTGCAGGTCTTTTCCTCAGGTACGCCCGGGCTCAGCCCCCAGGTGGCGGCGTCTCATTTAATTCCCGACTGTATCAGAAAAGACATTTTGGCAGGGAAGGACATGAACTTGGCGTCTATTCTCATCGCCTCTCAAGACGTGCCCGAGAACAGGGTGATCAACTGTGGCGATGTTTCACTCGTGCTCAGGGCCAAGGACGCGCGACTCAATAGGAAGCTCTCAATCCCCGAGTTTGTGCTGACTTTTAGCCTTATCAGGGACATCCTTTGTTCAGCCCAGCCCGCAAGAAGGGAAGAGTTAGATACCTACCTGTACCTCGTCACTGACCTTGGTCATAAGTATGGCAGCTCGTCGTTCTACGACTATCACCGCTCCTTCTCAGCAAAGGCTGCGGCTGCCCTGGTCCAGTTCCAGTTCATCACCAATTGGGCCAACATCGATATGGAGCTATTCTCACGCCACTTTGCGGGCCTCAGGGCTCCTTTGTGTACCACATGCCAGTCCATATTCCACTCCTCCGACTGGTGTCCCAACACTGTCAACCCCGTCCAGGCTAGGTCCCTGCCCGGACCCTCGGCCTCCCAACCGGGCACCTCCGGGGTGGACAAGCTTGGTCGCCCTATAGTGTACCTGGGTAGGAGCCAGGTCTGTAATAATTTCAATGCGGGCGGATGCGCCTTCAACAGCTGCAGGGCTCTCCACATCTGCTCCTCCTGTTTCAGGGCTCATCCTCGTTCTGCCTGCCCCAAGAGGTCGGTCAAGCAGTCCTGACTAGCCGACATTAATGTCGAGCTACTCAGTGTCCTTCTGCAGGACCATCCCGACAGGGGGTTCGTCCAGTTCCTGTTGTCCGGGTTCACAGAAGGCTTCCACACAGGCCTCATTGCCCTTCCTCAGACCTCTTGGGAGGGCGGCAACTTGCGGTCTGCCACTTGAGACCCGGTGGCAGTTGAGGAGTTGCTCCTGTCGGAGGTCGCTAAGGGGTTCCTCATTGGCCCACTTGATGTTATCCCCTTCCCCTACTGGCTTATCAATCCGATTGGTCTGGTCTCTAAAAAATCTTCCAATAAAAAGCGCTTGATTTATGATCTTTCCGCTCCTCGTGCTTCTGCCACACCCAGTCTCAATTCTCTCATTCCATTGGAGGAGTTCTCAATGCAATATTCCTCTATTGATGAGGCAATTAAGTCCATCGTGCTCTCTGGCAGGGGTTCTTGGTTGGCAAAGGCGGATATCGCCGATGCCTTCAAGCTCCTTCCTGTCCAACCGCAACTATGGGGGTATTATGGACTCAAGTGGGCTGGTCACTATTACTTTGCGAACAGGGTCACGTTTGGGTCCAAGAGTAGTCCATGGTTGTTTGACCAATTTGCCAAAGCTTTGCATTGGATCCTCCTTCATCATGGTGGTTTGCCTACCATCATCCATTACCTTGATGATTTCCTGATCATCGAGGGTCCACATGGCGGGTCAGGCAACCTGGATACTCTGCTCCAAATTTTCTCTAGTCTACAGGTGCCGGTGGCCCACGCCAAGACTGAGGGTCCCGCCACTAGGGTCACGTTCCTGGGCATCATCCTGGATTCCATCCGGATGGAGGCCAGCCTCCCGCAAGGTACTCTGGATGATATACCCTACTTATTGGCTTTTATTGCACATTGCTATCTCCACCGCAAGCTTTCATACAATACCATCAAACTGTATTTAGCGGGGATCCAGCACTGCTCCATGCTCCACCGTCCAGGCGGGGGTTAAATTTTTTCAATTCAGGCCGTCAAGGCTGCACTCCGGGGAATCCAGAAAAGCAGGAATGCCTCCCCTGCCCGTAGACAGCCTGTCTCCGGTGAAATGTTTAGAAAACTTTCTGCTGCTTTGGATGGTCATCCTTTTTGGCCCTCTCGCAGCTTAGTCATCAAGGCAGCTATGTACCTTGGGTTCTACAGTTTCCTCAGGCCAGGCGAATTCACTCGCGCCACCTCCAGGCATGAAGGGCTGCTGCGTCAGCAATTGACCTGGGCCGAGGACCATTTCATCCTCCATCTACTTTCCACCAAAACCAGCCAACATGGCCCTCCCTCGGAGGTCCAGTTTTTCAGGACCTCAAATGATTGGTGCCCGGTCGGGGTCCTTCAACAGTTGTTGGCTCTGCTACAAGACACTCCCCCCGAATTCCCGCTGTTGCCTTTCCATGAAGGTAGTCTGTCTTCTGTCCAATTTACATTCCATATCAGGACCTTGGCGGCACGCCTTGGGTATAACCCCCTCACCATCACCAGTCATTCGTTCCGTATTGGGGCGGCTTCGGCGGCTTCCAAAAACAGGGTCCCGGACCACGTAATAAAAACGATGGGGCGGTGGCGGTCCTCTTGTTTTGCCAGGTACATTCCTAACCCGAATGTCGAAATATCCCAGGCTTTTTGTAACCTTGTGCTGTGAAGGCATATTAAATGGCTATAGTATAAATATATCGTGGCTCACCCGTATCTGTTAATGTGGTTAAGGTGCTCTGCTTTTTGGATGATTCACCTGTTCATCCCGCATAAAGATTTGGATAAATTGTAAATAAAAGCAGGCACTCACCAGCTGGCAGGTCTATAAGTAGTAGCTTTATATAATGATATACATAAAATTTACAATAAAATATCCACATAAAATTTTGACATAAAAAGCACTGGGGACAATATATAAATCTGGTTATGTGTCTTCCTTATATTGACTAACTAAATGGATAATAGGCTCTAGGTCAATTCCTATAAGTGCATATAGTGCCAAGATATACAAATAATAACAATAAAGTCCTGTGTGGAAAAGTCCAGTGCAGAATATGGGTATCCTGCAGAAGAGTGAAAAAAACCTGTGGAAAATAAAAGTATCCTGTGGGGGATATGTGTGACAAGAAATAAAGATATAATAATCTTTGGTGGTTGGTGTAGCGTGTGATCTTATAAAGACCTAGTAGCAATTCCTCAGATGAGGTAATAATGTTGTTTCCATTCAGTAACAATTCCTCTATGCACCAGAAGATAAGGGTTTAGGTAAAAAGTGGTCGGGTTTTGAAACTGGGGCGTCCCCCTAGTTCTTCAAACCCTCTTACCTTGCCCTTAGTTGTGACTGTCCTCTTTGGGGGTGTCACTCTCATAGGTTCTGGGTCTCTTAGTTCTCCCGGGTTGACACAGGGTCCAATAATGCAGGGGTTACCTCTCGCCGGTCTCGGCGTTCCACAAGGTTGCTTCCCTGCGTGTCACCAGTCAGGAAGTGATTTCCGGAGTTCGCGTAGTCTCGCGTAGTCTCGCGATGGCTGGATCCAGCTAGGTTTGCACTGGATGCCGTTACAAGCTGTGTGGTAATCCTTCGGCAGTTATTACAATCTGATTCGGGTGGGTAATCTTTACTCGCAGGAACCAACCAGACGCGTTTCGAGGGTCCTCCCTCTTCCTCAGTGGCATATTAAATGGTTTTCACACTTTCCAGTCTCCTCGCTCTTTTTTTGCCTACTTCTAGGCTTACCCACGCTCCTGGCTCCCGGCACAACTCAGCCAGCTTAGGACAAGGGTTTAGCTGCTCCTCCTTGTCAGTTGCCTTTAGCCTCTACCACAAGTTAGAAGGCTTACGTGTCAGCCTGGATTTGTGGGAGGGGCGTCTGCCCTCTCTTAAGCGCCGGCCCCTGTCTCCTCAGGGCGCTTCCGGATTACACCCACCCCCCCTTTTTCCCTCAGTTCCCTCTAGGGTATGCCCACTTCTAGGCTTACCCACGCTCCTGGCTCCCGGCACAACTCAGCCAGCTTAGGACAAGGGTTTAGGTGCTCCTCCTCGTCAGTTGCCTTTAGCCTCTACCACAAATCAGAATACATGAATTTCGAGAAATTTGCTCATCTGTGCTAGAGATATGGCTTTCATCACCTTTCCTCCTAGCTCTAAACATTCTGAGATAACTGGCATGAGCCTAACTAGAAAAGAAAATAGCATTACTTTGCTAGGCATGGTAATTAACAAAATGTGTGGAAAAGTAAGGGTAGACACATCTGCAATAGTATTATATAGCATCCGTTGAACTGAATGGGCCTATTTTTCTAAACAAGGTGAAATCCTCCTCTGTGATGTCCACATGTCCTAATATGCATATGGACAGGAGTTTCCTACTTAAGACAACCCCTTTAAAGCTAAATATAAAAAGGCCATTTCTGTTGTTCAGTCAAATTAATGCAAAAATTCATGTACTGCATCTGGCTAAATTGTTGTCCTACAGTGATTTATGTTCAGTTCAGAAGCATGCATCCAGGTGTTTAGGTCATAAGATAGAAGCTGAAAAACAGCGGGTTGTACGTCCAATATTTTTTTTTTTTTAAAGGCTGAGAATAGTTTCAAATATTAAAATAGGCTATACTCCTCTCCCTGATCCCTCACCACTACTGTTCCTATGCTTCCCAGTCCCTCATTGGTCTCTGCTTCCTGGTCTCGCCTGACAAACATGAAATGACTGCTCAGTCAAACACTGGCTGAGATGGGTCACCTCTTCAGCTAGAGACTGGCTGAGCATTCATTTCATTGTCAAGAGGGGCCAGGAACAGAGATTGATGGGGTTCAAGAAGAATAAAAGCAATTGAAATAGTGAAGTATGACTTATTTTTAGAGATGAGCAAAGTATTAGAAAATTTGATTCGGCTTCTTCGCTGAATTTTACAAAAAAGTTTGCTTTGCGACGAATTACTTAGTCACAAAGTGCATTTCTTTGTAAGTAGTGGATGCAATGACAGGGAGCGGTGTTTGCGCCACCCCCGTCATTGAACCCCCTCAGAGGCAGCGTTCATACATGATTGCATGATTGCAGCACCTGATATACATAACATAGTGTAAAATAAAAATAAAAAAAATAATGTATTTTATTATTTTACACCAGTTGCAGCATTTAAAAAACGTTAATTGGCTTGATAAACCATTTAACAAGTATATTCTCAGACTTAGTCATACCTAGTTTGGAGGCTTTCATGTTCCAGTAGAAAGTTTTGCTCTCCTCTGCGGAGATACAACTGCTATATTCACACTCAGCACAAGGCTTCTCTTGTAACTCATCAGTAGTCTGCAAGGTGGTTTGCACCTGCAAATAAGGGTTTGAAGATAATGAGTATAATATATACAATGAAAGCTGTATCTGGACGGGTTTGGGTTCATGGAGAACTGGGCTGACTTCTCTGTCGGCTACAGACACTACAGTAGTGACGGACTGGGAGGGTGCATCTGCTCTGGGTAAAAAAATGGCAAGACAGCTGGAGGAGCATTTAAACTAAGATCTGGAGGAGGGAGGGGGCTCATACTAATAAGGGGTTAGATAGTGTAGATAGAGAGTGGGATATAGGAGGGGACAGTGGGGATTTAGTGAGGAAAGTAGGGAGGTGACTGGGCAAAACTGTACACGGATGAAAAATAGAGCTGCTGATAACATGGACCTGCTACATATCAACAATATCAACCTAGGTACCCACTAAATCACAGACATTCACTTTACAGGAACTGAATGTGAGAAATTAAATAGTAATTTAAAATGTATTTTCACAAATGCCAGAAGTCTAGCAAGCAAAATGGGGTTGCTGGAAGCTATGGTACTGGAGGAACACATAGACGTAGTTGGTGTAGCTGAGGCATGGTTGGACTCCTCACATGACTGGGATGTTAATATTCAGGGTTTTACACTATTCAGGAAAGACAGGGTCAATAGAAAAGGCGGAAAGGTGGTGGCGTGTGCTTGTATGTGTGGAGTCATATGAAGGCGAGTGTGAAAGAGGCAATTGTGGATGAAGATGGTGAGGATGTTGAAACCTTAAGGGTGGAATTACAAAGGGATATAAACACTGAAAAAATAATACTGGGTACAATATATAGACCCCCAACATCACAGAGAAGATAGAAGTTCAACTGTAAAACCAAATACAGAGGGCTGCATAGGCTGGTACATTGGTCATAATGTGAGATTTTAACTTTCCAAACATTGACTGGGGTCATGGTTCTGCCTCAACCGCAAAGGGGAGAAGATTCCTCAACTTGCTGCAGGACCACTTTATGGGCCAGTTTGTAGAAGATCACATTAGGGGCGATGCTGATAATTTGCAATGTTGCATCTAGTTAGAAATGTTACTGTTTGAGACACACTATGTAATAGCGACCACAATATATTTATATTCCTCCTGAATAGGGATGAGCGGACCCGAACTGTATAGTTCGGGTTCGTACCGAATTTTGGGGTGTCCGTGACACGGACCCAAACTCAAACATTTTCGTAAAAGTCCGGGTTCGGTGCTTTCTTGGCGCTTTTTGAAAGGCTGCAAAGCAGCCAATCAACAAGCGTCATACTACTTGCCCCAAGAGGCCATCACAGCCATGCCTACTATTGGCATGGCTGTGATTGGCCAGTGCAGCATGTGACCCAGCCTCTATATAAGCTTGGGTCACGTAGCGCTGCACGTCACTCTGCTGATACAAGCGTAGGGAGAGGTTGCAGCTGCGACGTTAGGGCGAGATTAGGCAGTGATTAACTCCTCCAAAAGACTTCATTCAGTGACCGATCTACAGCTGTGGATCATTGAACTGCTTCTATTCAATTGCTCAGTGTTTTTAGGCTGCCCAGAGCGTTTTTCAGTCACTTTTTTCTGGGATGATCGGCTGCCATTCTGTGGCTTGTGGTGCGCCAGCACAAGCTACCACCAAGTGCATTTAACCATCAATAGTGTGGTTATTTTTTGCTATATCCTACATCAGGGTCAAGCTTTCATCAAGTGCATTTAACCATCAATAGTGTGGTTATTTTTTGGCCATATACTACATTAGGTGCAGGCTGAGCCTGTGTCACCCAAGTGCATTTAACCATCAATAGTGTGGTTATTTTTTGGCCATATACTACATCAGGGGCAAGTTGAGCCTGTCACCCAGCGCCTAAAAAATAGGCCTGACATTTACAGTGGCGGAAATAATTATTTGACCCCTCACTGATTTTGTAAGTTTGTCCAATGACAAAGAAATGAAAAGTCTCAGAACAGTATCATTTCAATGGTAGGTTTATTGTAACAGTGGCAGATAGCACATCAAAAGGAAAATCGAAAAAATAACTTTAAATAAAAGATAGCAACTGATTTGCATTTCATTGAGTGAAATAAGTATTTGAACCCTCTAACAAAAAAAGACTTAATACTTGGTGGAAAAACCCTTGTTTGCAAGCACAGAGGTCAAACGTTTCTTGTAATTGATGACCAAGTTTGCGCACATTTTAGGTGGAATGTTGGTCCACTCCTCTTTGCAGATCATCTCTAAATCCCTAAGGTTTCGAGGCTGTCTCTGTGCAACTCTGAGCTTGAGCTCCCTCCATAGGTTTTCGATTGGATTAAGGTCCAGAGACTGACTAGGCCACTCCATGACCTTAATGTGCTTCTTCTTGAGCCACTCCTTTGTTGCCTTTGCTGTATGTTTTGTGTCATTGTCGTGCTGGAACACCCATCCACGACCCATTTTCAGTTTCCTGGCAGAGGGAAGGAGGTTGTCGCTCAGGATTTCACGATACATGGCTCCGTCCATTTTCCCGTTTATGCGAATAAGTTGTCCTGTGCCCTTAGCAGAAAAACACCCCCAAAGCAAAATGTTTCCACCCCCATGCTTGACGGTGGGGACGGTGTTTTGGGGGTCATAGGCAGCATTTTTCTTCCTCCAAACACAGCGAGTTGAGTTAATGCCAAAGAGCTCTATTTTGGTCTCATCAGACCACAGCACCTTCTCCCAGTCACTCTCTGAATCATTCAGGTGTTCATTGGCAAACTTCAGACGGGCCTGCACATGTGCCTTCCTGAGCAGGGGGACCTTGCGAGCCCTGCAGGATTTTAATCCATTGCGGTGTAATGTGTTTCCAATGGTTTTCTTGGTGACTGTGGTCCCTGCTAATTTGAGGTCATTAACTAACTCCTCCCGTGTAGTTCTAGGATGCTTTTTCACCTTTCTCAGAACCATTGACACCCCACGAGGTGAGATCTTGCGTGGAGCCCCAGAGCGAGGTCGATTGATGGTCATTTTGTGCTCCTTCCATTTTCGAACAATCGCACCAACAGTTGTCACCTTCTCTCCCAGCTTCTTGCTAATGGTTTTGTAGCCCATTCCAGCCTTGTGCAGGTCTACAATTTTGTCTCTGACATCCTTGGACAGCTCTTTGGTCTTTCCCATGTTGGAGAGTTTGGAGTCTGCTTGATTGATTGATTCTGTGGACAGGTGTCTTTTATACAGGTGACTAGTTAAGACAGGTGTCCTTAATGAGGGTGACTAATTGAGTAGAAGTGTCTAACCACTCTGTGGGAGCCAGAACTCTTAATGGTTGGTAGGGGTTCAAATACTTATTTCACTCAATGAAATGCAAATCAGTTGCTATCTTTTATTTAAAGTTATTTTTTCGATTTTCCTTTTGATGTGCTATCTGCCACTGTTACAATAAACCTACCATTGAAATGATACTGTTCTGAGACTTTTCATTTCTTTGTCATTGGACAAACTTACAAAATCAGTGAGGGGTCAAATAATTATTTCCGCCACTGTATATTCATCCAAATCTGTACTGTTTTAGCTGGTCCAGTTATTTTTAGTGACCGTCAAAGCACAGTTTTTGTTCTGGGTTGAAAAACAATTCCCAAATTTGCAATTCTCAAAATTAGTGGTTTCTGCTGTATCAGACCTACTTTAAATCTATCCCTAAAAGGGTATATTAGATTCAAGGTGCTGATAGGGTCATTCTGAAAAACTTAACACACACGCTACAGTGCAGATACAAGTCTAATTCTGTGATTAAACATATACTTGTCACACAGCGCCTAAAAAATAGGCCTCACATTTATATTCATCCAAATCAGTACTGTTTTAGCTGGTCAAGTTATTTTTAGTGACCGTAAAAGCACAGTTTTTGTTCTGGGTTGAAAAACAATTGCCAAATTTGCAATTCTCAAAATTAGTGGTTTCTGCTGTATCAGGCCTACTTTAAATCTATCCCTAAAAGGGTATATTAGATTCAAGGTGCTGATAGGGTCATTCTGAAAAACTTAATACACACGCTACAGTGCAGATCCAAGTCTAATTCTGTGATTAAACGTATACCTGTCACACAGCGCCTAAAAAATAGGCCTCACATTTATAGTCAGCTAAATCTGTCATTACTGCTGTGCCTGTATTAGTGTAATACGGTACCTAAATAGATAGCCAGACAGTGTTAGGTGTCTGTAAAAAAAGGCCTGAATTTTAATTCAATACATTGGCCCGAATAATATTTTTCTTATTGTGGTGAACGGTAACAATGAGGAAAACATCTAGTAAGGGACGCGGACGAGGACATGGTCGTGGTGGTGTTAGTGGACCCTCTGGTGCTGGGAGAGGACGTGGCCGTTCTGCCACAGCCACACGTCCTAGTGAACCAACTACCTCAGGTCCCAGTAGCCAGCAGAATTTACAGCGATATTTTGTGGGGCCCAATGCCGTTCTAAGGATGATAAGGCCTGAGCAGGTACAGGCATTAGTCAATTGGGTGGCCGACAGTGGATCCAGCACGTTCACATTATCTCCCACCCAGTCTTCTGCAGAAAGCGCACAGATGGCGCATGAAAACCAAGCCCATCAGTCTGTCACATCACCCCCATGCATATCAGGGAAACTGTCTGAGCCTCAAGCTATGCAGCAGTCTCTTATGCTGTTTGAAGACTCTGCTGCCAGGGTTTCCCAAGGGCATCCACCTAGCCCTTCCCCAGGGGTGGAAGAGATAGAATGCACTAACGCACAACCACTTATGTTTCCTGATGTTGAGGACATGGGAATACCACCTCAGCACGTCTCTGATGATGACGAAACACAGGTGCCAACTGCTGCGTCTTTCTGCAGTGTGCAGACTGAACAGGAGGTCTGGGATCAAGACTGGGTGGAAGACGATGCAGGGGACGATGAGGTCCTAGACCCCACATGGAATGAAGGTCGTGACACTGACTTTCACAGTTCAGAGGAAGAGGCAGTCGTGAGACCGAGCCAACAGCGTAGCAAACGAGGGAGCAGTGGGCAAAATCAGAACACCCGCCGCCAAGAGACTCCGCCTGCTACTGACCGCCGCCATCTGCGACCGAGCACCCCAAAGGCAGCTTCAAGGAGTTCCCTGGCATGGCACTTCTTCAAACAATGTGCTGACGACAAGACCTGAGTGGTTTGCACGCTGTGCCATCAGAGTCTGAAGCGAGGCATTAACGTTCTGAACCTTAGCACAACCTGCATGACCAGGCACCTGCATGCAAAGCATGAACTGCAGTGGAGTAAACACCTTAAAAACAAGGAAGTCACTCAGACTCCCCCTGCTACCTCTTCTGCTGCTGCCGCCTCGGCCTCTTCTGCTGCTGCCGCCGCCTCGGCCTCTTCCTCCGCCTCTGGAGGGACGTTGGCACTTGCCGCCCAGCAAACATGGGATGTACCACCAACACCACCACCTGCGTCACCAAGCATCTCAACCATGTCACACGGCAGCGTTCAGCTCTCCATCTCACAAACATTTGAGAGAAAGCGTAAATTCCCACCTAGCCACCATCGATCCCTGGCCCTGAATGCCAGCATTTCTCAACTACTGTCCTATGAAATGCTGTCATTTAGGCTGGTGGACACCCAGCTTCAAACAGCTCATGTCGCTTGCTGTCCCACAGTATGTTGTTCCCAGCCGGCACTACTTCTCCAAGAGAGCCGTGCCTTCCCTGCACAACGAAGTATCCGATAAAATCAAGTGTGCACTGCTCAACGCCATCTGTGGCAAGGTCCACCTAACCACAGATACGTGGACCAGTAAGCACGGCCAGGGACGCTATATCTCCCTAACTGCACACTGGGTAAATGTAGTGGCGTCTGGGCCCCAGGCGGAGAGCTGTTTGGCGCACGTCTTTCCTCCGCCAAGGATCGCAGGGCAACATTCTTTGCCTCCTGTCTCCTCCTCCTCCTACTCAGCTTCCTCCTCCTCTTCTTCCACCTGCTCATCCAGTCAGCCACCCACCTTCACCACCAACTTCAGCACAGCCCGGGGTAAACGTCAGCAGGCCGTTCTGAAACTCATATGTTTGGGGGACAGGCCCCACACCGCACAGGAGTTGTGGGGGGTATAGAACAACAGACCGACGAGTGGTTGCTGCCGGTGAGCCTCAAGCCTGGCCTGGTGGTGTGCGATAATGGGCGAAATCTCATTGCAGCTCTGGGACTAGCCGGTTTGACGCACATCCCTTGCCTGGCGCATGTGCTGAATTTGGTGGTGCAGAAGTTCATTCACAACTACCCTGACATGTCAGAGCTGCTGCATAAAGTGCGGGCCGTCTGTTCGCGCTTCCGGCGTTCACACCCTGCCGCTGCTCGCCTGTCTGCGCTACAGCGTAACTTCGGCCTTCCCGCTAACCACCTCATATGCGACGTGCCCACCAGGTGGAACTCCACCTTGCACATGCTGAACAGACTGTGCGAGCAGCAGCAGGCCATAGTGGAGTTTCATCTGCAGCACGCAGGGGTCAGTCGCACTGCGGATCAGCCCCACTTCACCACCAATGACTGGGCCTCCATGCGAGACCTGTGTGCCCTGTTGCGCTGTTTCGAGTACTCCACCAACATGGCCAGTGGCGATGACGCCGTTATCAGCGTTACAATACCACTTCTATGTCTCCTTGAGAAAACACTTAGGGCGATGATGGAAGAATAGGTGGCCCAGGAGGAAGAGGAGGAAGAGGGGTCATTTTTAGCACTTTCAGGCCAGTCTCTTCGAAGTGACTCAGAGGGAGGTTTTTTGCAACAGCAGAGGCCAGGCACAAATGTGGCCAGACAGGGCCCACTACTGGAGGACGAGGAGGACAAGGATGAGGAGGATGAGGATGAAGCATGTTCACAGCGGGCTGGCACCCAACGCAGCTCGGGCCCATCACTGGTGCGTGGCTGGGGGGAAACACAGGACGATGACGATACGCCTCCCACAGAGGACAGCTTGTCCTTACCTCTGGGCAGCCTGGCACACATGAGCGACTACATGCTGCAGTGCCTGCGCAACGACAGCAGAGTTGCCCACATTTTAACGTGTGCGGACTACTGGGTTGCCACCCTGCTGGATCCCCGGTACAAAGACAATGTGCCCACCTTACTTCCTACACTGGAGCGTGATAGGAAGATGCGCGAGTACAAGCGCACGTTGGTAGACGCGCTACTGAGAGCATTCCCAAATGTCACAGGGTAACCAGTGGAAGCCCAAGGCGAAGGCAGAGGAGGAGCAAGAGGTCGCCAACGCAGCTGTGTCACAGCCAGCTCCTCTGAGGGCAGGGTTAGCATGGCAGAGATGTGGAAAGTTTTGTCACCACGCCACAGCTTACTGCACCACCACCTGATACGGAACGTGTTAGCAGAAGGCAACATTTCAATAACATGGTGGAACAGTACCTGTGCACACCCCTCCACGTACTGACTGATGGTTCGGCCCCATTCAACTTCTGGGTCTCCAAATTGTCCACGTGGCCAGAGCTAGCCTTTTATGCCTTGGAGGTGCTGGCCTGCCCGGCGGACAGCGTTTTGTCTGAACGTGTATTCAGCACGGCAGGGGGCGTCATTAATGACAAACGCAGCCGCCTGTCTACAGCCAATGTGGACAAGCTGACGTTCATAAAAATGAACCAGGCATGGATCCCACAGGACCTGTCCATCCCTTGTGCAGATTAGACATTAACTACCTCCCCTTAACAATATATTATTGTACTCCAGGGCACTTCCTCATTCAATCCTATTTTTATTTTCATTTTACCATTATATTGCGGGGCAACCCAAAGTTGAATGAACCTCTCCTCTGTCCGGGTGCCGGGGCCTAAATATGTGACAGTGGCCTGTTCCAGTGGTGGGTGACGTGAAGCCTGATTCTCTGCTATAACATGAAGACTGATTCTGTGCTGACATGAAGCCAGATTCTCTGTTACGGGACCTCTCTCCTCTGCCTGGGTACCTGGGCCTAAATATGTGACAGTGGCCTGTTACAGTGGTGGGTGATGTGAAGCCTGATTCTCTGCTATGACATGAAGACTGATTCTCTGCTGACATGAAGCCAGATTCTCTGTTACGGGACCTCTCTCCTCTGCCTGGGTGCCTGGGCCTAAATATGTGACAGTGGCCTGTTCCAGTGGTGGGTGACGTGAAGCCTGATTCTCTGCTATAACATGAAGACTGATTCTGTGCTGACATGAAGCCAGATTCTCTGTTACGGGACCTCTCTCCTCTGCCTGGGTGTCGGGGCCTAAATATGTGACAGTGGCCTGTTCCAGTGGTGGGTGACGTGAAGCCTGATTCTCTGCTATGACATGAAGACTGATTCTGTGCTGACATGAAGCCAGATTCTCTGTTACGGGACCTCTCTCCTCTGCCTGGGTGCCGGGGCCTAAATATGTGACAGTGGCCTGTTCCAGTGGTGGGTGACGTGAAGCCTGATTCTCTGCTATGACATGAAGACTGATTCTGTGCTGACATGAAGCCAGATTCTCTGTTACGGGACCTCTCTCCTCTGCCTGGGTGCCTGGGCCTAAATATGTGACAGTGGCCTGTTCCAGTGGTGGGTGACGTGAAGCCTGATTCTCTGCTATAACATGAAGACTGATTCTGTGCTGACATGAAGCCAGATTCTCTGTTACGGGACCTCTCTCCTCTGCCTGGGTGTCGGGGCCTAAATATGTGACAGTGGCCTGTTCCAGTGGTGGGTGACGTGATGCCTGATTCTCTGCTATGACATGAAGATTGATGACTTAATAGGATGGAAGAATTTCCTCCGTCTACTGATACCTACCCAGATCCCATTTAAATAATCAGGCCAACACCTACTTGCTTGGTAAAATGACCATGACGGCCAAACTTTATTATTCCACACATTAAAGCAACATCTTTCACCATATAACATGAATAATAATAACAATAATAACAGCAGGCACTTATTAAACATCCCTCAACATTATCACCTACTGCACCGTAACAAGGATCCTGGAGGGCAACCCAAACTAGCAGTATCCTCCTTCACCGCCTCACCTCGTACTTCAAGCTTACCCTTGGCCGCACTCACCGACCCAAGGGCACCAACTCCTTAAAGTATACCAGTATCCCTCCTGTAGGCCTTGTAGTTCAAACAGGAGCCCCATCCTCGGTATTAACAAACCATATGAGATGCAGGCTCCAACATGTCCTGCATCTCTTAACCATTGAATTGCTCCTCCAGGATCCCATATCAAGCAGCCCCTTCTAAACTGCCACAGGGCTACCACCAATACAAGGGCGGGAGGGTGGGAAAAACAAGCTGGCAACTGACCAGTAGCCCCTCCCTCAGTTATTTATATACAGCCCGCGAAATTACCAGCTCCCCCCACTCCATCCAGCATCCCAGCCCCCAACCATACACCAACCCAGCATCATTAACCCCTTACTAGCCTACAGTCTTCCCCCTAAGTCAGTACGCCCTGCGCTATGTCTGCGCCTCGCTCCGTTGCTATTATGACTTAATAGGATGGAAGAATTTCCTCCGTCTACTGATACCTACCCAGATCCCCTATAAATAATCACGCCAACACCTACTTGCTTGGTAAAATGACCATGACGGCAAAACTTTATTATTCCACACATTAAAGCAACATCTTTCACCATATAACATGAATAATAATAACAATAATAACAGCAGGCACTTA
Organism: Bufo bufo; assembly: GCF_905171765.1. Lineage (NCBI taxonomy): Eukaryota > Metazoa > Chordata > Amphibia > Anura > Bufonidae > Bufo > Bufo bufo. The sequence goes on from NC_053394.1 coordinate 53,177,958, forward strand.
TTAAACATCCCTCAACATTATCACCTACTGCACCGTAACAAGGATCCTGGAGGGCAACCCAAACTAGCAGTATCCTCCTTCACCGCCTCACCTCGTACTTCAAGCTTACCCTTGGCCGCACTCACCGACCCAAGGGCACCAACTCCTTGAAGTATACCAGTATCCCTCCTGTAGGCCTTGTAGCCCAAACAGGAGCCCCATCCTCGGTATTAACAAACCATATAAGATGCAGGCTCCAACATGTCCTGCATCTCTTAACCATTGAATTGCTCCCCCAGGATCCCATATCAAGCAGCCCCTTCTAAACTGCCACAGGGCTACCACCAATACAAGGGCGGGAGGGTGGGAAAAACTTGCTGGCTCAAGCTGGCAACTGACCAGTAGCCCCTCCCTCAGTTATTTATATACAGCCCGCGAAATTACCAGCTCCCCCCACTCCATCCAGCAGCCCAGCCCCCAACCATACACCAACCCAGCATCATTAACCCCTTACTAGCCTACAGTCTTCCCCCTAAGTCAGTACGCCCTGCGCTATGTCTGCGCCTCGCTCCGTTGCTATTATTCTCTGCTGACATGAAGCCAGATTCTCTGTTACGGGACCTCTCTCCTCTGTCTGGGTGTTGGGGCCTAAATATGTGACAGTGGCCTGTTCCAGTGGTGGGTGACGTGAAGCCTGATTCTCTGCTATGACATGAAGACTGATTCTCTGCTGACATGAAGCCAGATTCTCTGTTACGGGACCTCTCTCCTCTGCCTGGGTGCCTGGGCCTAAATATGTGACAGTGGCCTGTTCCAGTGGTGGGTGACGGGAAGCCTGATTCTCTGCTATGACATGAAGACTGATTCTGTGCTGACATGAAGCCAGATTCTCTGTTACGGGACCTCTCTCCTCTGTCTGGGTGCTGGGGCCTAAATATGTGACAGTGGCCTTTTCCAGTGGTAGGTGACGTGAAGCCTGATTCTCTGCTATGACATGAATACTGATTCTCTGCTGACATGAAGCCAGATTCTCTGTTACGGGACCTCTCTCCTCTGTCTGGGTGCCGGGGCATAAATATGTGACAGTGGCCTGTTCCAGTGGTGGGTGACGTGAAGCCTGATTCTCTGCTATGACATGAAGCCAGATTCTCTGCTGACATGAAGCCAGATTCTCTGCTATGGCATGAAGAGACTGATTCTCTGCTGACGTGAAGCCAGATTCTCTGCTATGGGACCTCTGTCCAATTGATATTGGTTAATTTTTATTTTTTTATTTTTATTTTAATTCATTTCCCTATCCACATTTGTTTGCAGGGGATTTACCTACATGTTGCTGCCTTTTGCAGCCCTCTTGCTCTTTCCTGGGCTGTTTTACAGCCTTTTTAGTGCCGAAAAGTTCGGGTCCCCATTGACTCCAATGGGGTTCGGGACGAAGTTCGGGTCGGGTTCGGATCCCGAACCCGAACATTTACGGGAAGTTCGGCCGAACTTCTCGAACCCTAACATCCAGGTGTTCGCTCAACTCTACTCCTGAGCTATGAAAAGCAAACTCTGTCAAAAAAGTCCAATTTTCACCTAATAATACTGAAGATAATGGGAGAGCTTTAAATCAACATTGTGTAATTACGGTACACTACACAATTTATTCCTGTAGTTAACAAGTATAAACAGCTAAATTTAAACCCCCCATGGCTTTCAGCTACTGTAAAAAGGGCAATAAATGTTAAAAAAGCACATTTAAAATATACAAATTTGGTTAGCTGTAGCCTTTGAAGTTTACAAAGGACTTAATTAAATCTGTTAAAAGGGAGATAAAATCAACAAAAATAGAAAACGAACAACAGGTAACAAAAGAGAGCAAAGAAAATCCATTAAAAAATTATTTAAATATATAAATGCTAAAAAAACAAGGTATTAGTAGGTAGGTCTCCTAAATAACGGTAAAGGGGTATCGTAACTGAACATAAGGAAAAGGTTTTAATTTGAGAGTTATTAAATAGTTTTTTGAGCTCTGTATATACAAAAAAAGAGAAAGGAGCTGATATTGATGGTGCCAGGACTGTTAGTACATCCAGTAATATACTCAATTTATCAATTATAATTTTTAAAGATTCTCTAGGTACTGGTACAGTGCCAAGTGATTGGTGCAAGGCAAATGTGGTGCCCATATTCTAAAAAAGATCTAGGTTCTCTATAGGTAATTATAGACCAGTTAGTTTAACTTCTGTTGCGGGGAAAATGTTTGAAAGACTCTTAAGGGACTATACACAGGTGTATGTGACTGTAAATAATATTATAGGTGATAACCAACATGGGTTTACCAAGGACAGGAGTTGTCAGACTAACCTGATTTGTTTTTATGAGGAAGTGAGTAGAAGCCTGGACAGAGGGGCGGCTGTAGATGTAGTGTTTCTGAATTTTGCAAAGGTTTTTGATACTGTCCCTCGTAGTTGCCTAATAGGTAAAGCAAGATCTATAGGCTTGGAAAGTATAGTTTGTAATTGGATTGAAAACTGGCTGAAGGACCGTGTCCAGAGAGTTGTGGTCAATGATTTCTATTCAGAATGGTCCTGGGTTATAAGTGGTGTAAGGTTTAGTGCTGGGCCCTATATTATTCAATTTATTTATTAATAGTATCGAGGACAGGATTAGTACCACCATTTCTATTTTTGCAGATGACACCAAGCTATGTAGTACTATATAGTCTATGAAAGATGTCCATAAACTACAAGCTGACTTGAACACTCAGTGATTGGGCATCAACTTGGCAAATGAGGTTCAATATGGATAAATGTAAAGTTATGCATCTTGGTAGTAATAATCTCTGTGCTTCATATGTCCTAGGGGGTGTAACACTGGGGGAGTCACTTATATAGAAGGATTTGGGTGTCCTTGTAGATCATGGGTGTCAAACATGCGGCCCGCGGGCCTCCCTCCCCCTGTGCTGCTGCCGCTGCCGCTGCCACCAATGAGAAGAGAGGGGGGGGAGGAGGGGCGGGCGCACTGCGCCACCAATGAGGAGAGAGGGGCGGAGGAGGGGCGGGCGCACTGAGCCACGATGATGATAGGACATTTCCCACACAGAGCGGCGCCCAGCGATGTTTCAGCACTCACCATTAGTCTTGGGCGCAGCTCCGTTCGCCCGCAGTGCCCCATTACTGTCTCCTCTCCTGCTCCACATGCTGCTGATTACTATCGGAGCGATGGGAGGAGACATCAGCTTCACTAGTGGGCGTTCCTTCTCCCTGCGCTGCGATTGGACAGCGCTACAGCCAGGAAGAAGGAACGCCCACTAGTGAAGCTGATGTCTCCTCCCATCGCTCCGATAGTAATCAGCAGCATGTGGAGCAGGAGAGGAGACAGTAATGGAGCACTGCGGGCGAACGGAGCGGCGCCCAGGACTAATGGTGAGTGCTGAGACATCGCTGGGCGCCGCTCTGTGTGGCCTGATAGTGAAAGTCAGTCTTTAACACAATACAGGAGGCGGGTGCCGGCAGCAGAATCGCATTGCCGGCACCCGCCGCTGACAGGGAGCTGCGATCAGAGGCAGTTAACCCCTTAGGTGCCGCACCTGAGGGGTTAACTGCTGATCTGCCAGTACCAGCCTCCTGTATAAAGGGGTAATTTATCATTGGTGGTGCAGTGTGCCCCCCCCCCCTCAACCCCCCATCCCATTAAAATCATTGGTGGCACAGTGCGCCAGCCCCTCTCAACCCCCCCAGTATTAAAATCATTGGTGGCAGTGGCCACAGGGACCTCTCCCCTCCCCCTCATTGGTGGTGCAGTGGCAGCTTCTGATCGGAGCCCCAGCTGTGTAAGCCTGGGGCTCCGATCAGTTACCATGGCAGCCAGGATGCTACAGAAGCCCTGGTTGCCATGGTAACATCCCTGATGCTGTGTGCACAAGGCACAGAGCAGCAGGGACAGTGTGAAGTCCTATTCACCCTGATAGAGCTGAATAGGACAAGAGATGAAAGATCCCAGGTTCTCACCCCTAAGGCTACTTTCACACTTGCGTTCAGAGCAGATCCGTCTGAGACGGATCCGCTCATATAATGCAGACGGTGGATCCGTTCAGAACGGATCAGTCTGCATTATATTGTAAAAAAAAATATTATTTTTTTTTATGCGGCCCACATAAACTTAAATTTTGTTTTTTTTGGCCCATGTTAGCCTTTGAGTTTGACATGCTTGTTGTAGATCATAGATTGAATAACAGCATGCAATGTCAATCAGCCTCTTCTAAGGCCACCAGGATATTGTCATACATTAAACGAGGCATGGACTCGCAGGGCAGGGATGTAATACTACCACTTTACAAAGCGTTGGTGCAGCCTTATCTGGAATATGCAGTTCAGTTCTGGGCACCAGTCCATAGAAAGGACGCTCTGCAGCTGGAAAAAGTACAGAGAAGAGCGACTAAACTGATAAGGGGTATGGAGGGTCTTAGTTTTGAAAAAAGATTTAAATTAATTGAATTTATTTAGTCTTGAGAAGAGACGTCTAAGGGGAGACATGATTGACCTATACAAATATATATATGGGCTACACAAAAAGTATGGTGAAAAACTGTTTAATGTAAAATGCACTCAAAAGACAAGGGTGCACTGCCTCCGACTGGAGAAGATAAAGTTCAGTCTCCAAAAGCGTAAAAACGTCTTTACTGTATAGACTTCCTCAGGACGTGGTCACAGCAGGAACAGTGGACAGTTTAGATGAATTATTAAAAGTAAACAACATTAATGCTTATGAAAATGTGAAGAAATCTTAGTTTCATTTACTTCTGGGATTTGCGTCCCCACCTATCCCTTGGTTGAACTTGATGGACTTATGTTTTTTTTCAACCGTTTTAACTATGTAACTATGTAGCAAATAATATATCGAAAATTATAAAAACAAAAATATAGGCTTTATTTCATGCAGCTACAATTAGTTGACCCTCAGAATCATTGCTCTGGTACTGGATTTTGGGCCTGCCTTTCTTTGGCATAGTTAACCCTTGCACTTTAAGAGAACATGTTTATAATACATTGTAGACTGTTACGTTGTTTACCTTTATAGATTGTTCCCCGTAGTTAAAGACTGAGGCTTTAAGGACAAAGGACTCTCCTCTAACAACAGAGTACGGGAGGGTAAGTTCGACAAAGAATGGCTTGAAAACTCTTAACGAGGATGATGGAGAGAGGCCAAATCCACTGGGTCCCATACATACGGCTCCTGCATTCCAGTCAGTGATGGTATCCGGAGCCTTATGATGGATTTCAGTTCTTCCAGATTCTCTAGATAAAACAAGAAACTAGACTTGTTTTCCAGTAATACTTTTGCAATTGATTTAAAGGGGTTAGCCGTCTTTTTTTTGCTCATTTTACAACTATCACATTAATAATGATGTTAATGTTCAAACCAAGCTAACGCTGCACTGCCGTACATTGTGCATGTAATCCACTCTTGGCTACAACCCACAATGTACCTGGGTTCCAGCTGCGCAGTGAATGGGATAGCTCTAAGCTGCATGAGGGGGGAACACATTCATTTTAAAAAAAATGACAGATAATGCCCATTAAGGAGTTGTCCAACAAGAAGAAGTAATGGCATATTGCTGGGTATGATTTCCTGATCAGTGGGGGTCCAACTGCCAGGAATCCCAGCAATCCTCATTATGAAGAGACCACCACAGTGTGGAGAGGCTGCAGAAAGGACATTTTTTACTTTCATTCATGTGATCAGAGATAAAACCTGCACCAATTAAAGATATGTTCTAGCAATATGATGTCATATTTTAAGATGGGGATCGCATTGAAACGGATTTTCCAATGGCAGAAGATCTGTTTATTGCTCATGAAACAAGTTAAAGAGAACCTGTCATCACATTTTATCTCCTCGGCTAATACATCTGTTATATAGCCTGGAGACCCTTGATTCTGAAGATGTAATTACTTTTGTAAGACTCACGTTCTAACCCCCTCTGTGATCCTGTAATCACCCTCCCCTTCCAAGTCCTGATGAGTCCTCCTAAAGTTGTGCATGAGCTCAGCAGTCCTGTTATGCAAATAGGCAATAATGAGGCCATCCATCTTCTCTGACACACACCTTCCCAGCAGCTGCTGATTATGAATATTCAGGAAGTGGGAAAAAGAAGCGTGACTTACTCCTGTTTGACATGTACAACTCAGAACCTTTTCAAGCAAATTGTGGGGGATTGCAATTGAGTTTGACTAAAAGAAATACATATTTAGAATCATAGGGGGACATTTATGAAGATCTGCGATTTAGATGCCGGTTTTCATCCATCCTGTGCTGGTGGTTCATTACTAATACATTTTATGAATCAAATCTGCTTGGGTAGTCCAATTTCAGATCTCCTTCCTGGTCCTGGGAACCTCCACTTCTTTGTTCATTCAGACACAGGCAATGCCATTGATGCGTTTGAAGGGGGGCTGTCTGGAGCCAATCAATAGTGAACCCAGATGTCTTCTCCATCTTGGCTGATGCCGAGATAGAGAAAGTGTCTGTCTTAGTTATTGAAATGACCCAATCACCCAACCCCTTCCAGCACATCACTGATAGAGGGGGGTAGGGAAAGCTCTTTGCTTGTTGGAATGAACATGGAAGTTGACGTTATGGGGCCAGATCAGCGAGTCTGAAATGGGACGATCAGAGAATATTTGATAAAGTATATTAGTAAGTTCATTCATGATCAATAAACTGATTTTACTGCCCCTGGACAACCGAATCCAGTTTTCTATAACTAGAACTTAGTTTTATATGGTTAACTGTCTAATATGCAATGGGTTGTGCTTAATTCCCTCATCATTTGCAAGATCGGTGCTTGTTGTTAGTGAACAAGTCTATTCATATTTACATCTTGAAGAAAGAAAACTGTACAAACCTTATAGAGAACTTGCTACATTGCATCTAGTGTTGAGCGAGCATGCTCGAGTCAGTGTATTTAAATCTAATTTAGCCTCTATTTCTGAAAAGATTCTGGCGGGATTCAAACTACACTATAGAGCTGCATGGCTGTAATGTAGAAGGTTATGAGTTTGAATCCTGCCAGAAACTTTTCAGAAATAGAGGCTAAATTAGATTTTAATACACTGGGGTGTCCCCAAGCACTGACTCCATATATGGACATAGCTATATATGGAGTCAGAGCATGGGGTGCCTGGTTTAATGCTCGGGTTCTCCCATTGACTTCCATTGTGCTCGGGTGCTCGGTAGAGCACCCGAGCATCGGTAAGTGTTCTACTCGAGCACCAGAGCACACGAGCACTTTGGTGCTCGACCAACACTAATTGTATCCAATCTTATAGTTTAGACCAGGCATCCTCAAACTGAGGCCTCTCCAGCTGTTGTAAAACGTCAACTCCCACAATGCACTGCTGTAGGCTGATATCTGTAGGCTGTTTGGTCATGTTAGGAGTTGTATTTTTGCAACAGCTGGAGGGCCGCAGTTTGAGGATGCCTGGTTTAGACCTTCACTAATCTAAACTTTTGATATATCCCTATAACAGATCACAAGTTTTCAGCATAGTGACCCTTTAAAGAGACAATCTTGTTGGACAATCGTCAGGAATTTTCTTTTTTTATAGCGGGAGCAGTCCCCATTAAAAAAATAATAATAAAAAAATAATAATAATAATAATAATTAATTAAGGAATATCTAACTAAAAAAAGAACATTTAATATAAAGGTCCTTTTAATGCAAGCGAAGAAAAAAACTTAATTATTTGAAAGTTCACTAAGATTTTTCTGCTAATTATGTAAAATGACATTTTTTGCATACAATTGAGGTTAATGTGGCTGAGCTCTAATACTATGTGCATCATGTAGACAGGCGTGGTTCTATTTTTTGGAAGAAAACAGCTCAAATAGATGTCTGTGCAGTTTCCTTGTGACAACTTACCCAAGAGCAACAAGTCCCCAAATCCAGGTCTCAGGGAAATCTGTTCTTACTTTTTCACTTTCTTCTGGCTTTGGTATTGGCTGTGATGATGAGCGGTCTACTGCGCCATCGTTAAATACAGGCGGTGCGCCTGCGGGAACTTAAAATAAATACATACAAAGATGTAAGAAAAAATATATATATAACAATCTCCAGTGCTAATTATTGGATATCTATCATATAGGTCACTGACTGGCCTTGTAAAACAGACCTTGAAAATATAAGGCTACCTGTACACAACTGAGGATCGTTTTGCTGAAATTGCGCACAAATTTAATGGAGTGGGGAGGAACGTAACCAAATAAAGGAAAATTCACTGCGGCATGTTGTGTATCACTATTTTTTCAAGAGCTCCCTCTGCATTTCAATCTTCGATCCACCGTTGGTTTTCATCATTTGATAAAAATAAGAATGCTTCCATTCACTGACAGCACATACAAGCCTTGAAAACGGTGAACAAGTACTGTCTATTAGAATTTCTGACTAATCAGTGAAAACAAAGTGGCCCCGTCAGCTCTCCTGACTAGTGATGAGGGGCAGGGGCATTTTTCAAATTCGCAATATTTTGCCAATATTTTGTAGAATATTCGTGATATATTCGCAAATTCGAGAATTCGAGATAACATTCTTGATTACGAAAATCGGCAATGCACGCGAAATACAGGCGTGGCTCATTTATGCTACATTTCTCAAGTTGGTATAAGTTTCCTGAGACTGGAGAAAATGGTTGGCACGGCAGAACATTAGAATAGATTTATATGCAGATAGAGTGCTCTAATATATTTGCGCTTGCGAATTTTCAGCAATTAATGATGAGCATATTTTTTCGCAATACGTGCAACTTGTGACATCACAGCACTATGTCTGTAGCATGTATGTATGGACAGCAGAACCTATCAGCTACACTATAGAGATGTCTCTTTCATAACTGCAATAAACTTTAGAAAATAGCTGCTGGGGAGGTTCTTATATAGTAAGGGGTAAGCAACTTTTCTATTGGCTGCTAGGGATGTTGCTAAGCTGTGACAAAGCCTTCTCATTGGTCCACAAGCTAGAAGAAGGGAGGGATGATCACCTGATGTGTACTGTGTTATAAAACAAAACAAAAGAAACGAATATTCGATTTTACAAATATATAGCGTTATATTCTGAATATTTGTGAATTCTCAAAGTGCCGATATTCGCGATTAAAATTTGCTATTCGAATATTAACGCTCAACGCTACTCTTGACATGTCTACTGTAATAAATACTTGTATTCTCCATTAAGTAATAATTCTGTTTTTTTTTTCCTTAGAGCTTTGGCTTGCGCCGTTCCTCTGTTATTCCTCTCATACATGAATACATTGACAACCATTCCCCTTCCCCTAGCATAGGAAAGGTACAAGACAAAGTTCTTAGTAATTATCTAGAATTATTGTTTCATAGAGGATGCAAGTGTGTCTCATTATCTAGATTTTATATAAAAAGGTAACTAGTAACTTACCAGAAGCAAAAGGCATAGTTTCAAATGTTCTTTCACCGGAAAATACAAATTCATTACACTTTAGAGGTTTCTTAATATGTGCACTGGTTATTATTTTTAAACGCATGGCCTATGAGGAAATACAAAGTGACAAAGTAAAATAAATACAATTTTATATATATATATATATATATTAGCAGAAGGACCCAGCTTATATTTTGTCTATTTCATTTTATGTTTCTGTGTCGTAAAAAGATATCGATAGTTCCCCCCATAACAGTGACCTCTACAGTACCCGCCCCTTTAACAATGACCTTCACAGTCCCCACCCCTTTAACAGTGCTTGCCCTTTAACAGTGTTCTCCACAGTGCCCGCCCCTTTAACAGTGACCGCCCCTTTAGCATTAACCACTTCTTTAATAGTAACCTTCATAGTGGCCGCCCCTTTAACAGAGACCTCCACAGTGCCCGTCACTTTAACAGTGACTTTTACAGTGACCTCCCCCTTTAACAGTGACTTTCACAGTGACCGCCCCTTTAAGAATGACTGTCACAGTGACCTCCTCTTTAACAGTGACTTTCACAGTGACCGCCCCTTTAACAGTGACCGCCCTTTAACAGGGACTTTCACAGTGACCGCCCCATTACCAGTGGCCGCGCATTTAACAGTGACTTTCACAGTGACCGCCCCTTTAACAGTGACTTTCACAGTGACCGCCCCTTAAACAGTGACTTCAGTGACCGCCCCTTTAACAGTGACTTTTACAGTGACCGCCCCTTTAACAGTGACTTTCACAGTGACCACCCCTTTAACAGTGACTGTCACAGTGACCTCCCCTTTCACAGTGACTTTCACAGTGACTGCCCCTTTAACAGTGACTTTCACAGTGACCGCCCTTTAACAGTGACTTTCACAGCAATCGCCCCTTTAACAGTGGCTGCCCCTTTAACAGTGACTTTCACCGTGACCGCCCCTTTAACAGTGACTTTCACAGTGACCACCCCTTTAACAGTGACTTTCACAGTGACAGCCCCTTTAACAGTGACTTTCACAGTGACCGCCACACAAATTTGGTGAAGATCGGTCCAGTTGTTTGGTCGTGCATAAAGAACGTGTAGATGTCTAGACAGACAGAAACTCATTTTTATATATATATAAGATATACTAGCAGAAGGATCTGGCTTTGCACGGGTATATTTCATCTATTTCATTTTATGTTTCTGTGTGTTGTAAAAAGATATTGACAGTTTCCCCCATAACAGTGACCTCTACAGCCTCTTTAACAATGACCTCCACAGTGCCCGCCCCTTTAACATTGAACTCCACAGTGACCACCCCTTTAACATTGAACTCCACAGTCCCAGCCCCTATAACAATGACCTTCACAGTGCCCGCCCCTTTAACAGTGACCTCTACAGTGCTCGCCCCTTTAACAGTGACCATCCCTTTAGCATTGACCACCCCTTGAACAGTGACCTTCATAGTGGCCGCCCCTTTAACAGTGACCTTCACAGTACTCGCCCTTTTAACAGTGACTTCCACAGTGCCCGTCCCTTTAACAGAGACCTCCACAGTGCCCGCCCCTTTAAAAGTGACTTTTAGAGTGACCGCCCCTTTAACAGTGACTTTCAGAGTGACCGCCCCTTTAACAGTGACTTTCACAGTGACTGCCCCTTTAACAGTGACTTTCAGAGTGACCGCCCCTTTAACAGTGACTTTCAGAGTGACCGCCCCTTTAACAGTGACTTTCACAGTGACTGCCCCTTTAACTGTAAACAAAATGTAGAAGCAGCACCACTCGGTCCTTATTGATGTATTCTTGTAGATGCAACAGCCTCACCAATGGCCCTGGATCCAACGGCTGGAATATATAGCTAAATGCAGACGGTATCAGCAGCATATCACATTATCGACTTTTATTCGGACTTCAAAGCAACAGTACACATAGCAGCAAAGTTTCGGCTGATATACAGCCTTTGTCAAGCCTATTCACATTGGGTTACATCCATGTATTTATGGTAAAAACAAGTGCGCCACCCCATCCAGATTATCCAATTACAGGCAATGGTATAAACTGACCAACGAATATACACATTTCTTCAACCCCTCTTTAGCCTAATATACCTCTATGTCTCACCTGAATGTCAACCAATCACACTATAAGTCAATCCCATCATCACATGACATCGCTGTGCACCATGTGTAGATCATAACATCCATTACAGCGTTCGGCGTCTCTCACCGCTATGTGCGCATGTATGCACAGCTGTCCAATCACTCACGTCAGAGCGGTCACCCTGGGTCGCATACCTCAGATCTGCGAATCAAGTACGATTCACAACAACTGCTGGCACTACAAAACAGGGGCACAGATATCCCTGGTGCTATTTTAACCAAAGCTTTTAAACCTAAGATTTTAAAAACACCTATTCTTAACCATTCGCCACAAACCATAGATAGCACGGACCCAAAATATCCAGAACAAAATAAACGGCCCCCGAAAAGAAAATCCCTCCACACTGACCTAAGATGTGCCTTAATAAACGCCAGATCGGCAGTTAAGAATAAATATGAAATTCGCGACCTATGCATAGATGGAAACTATGAATGTCTGTTCATTACGGAATCATGGTTTACAGAAAAGTCCAGGGTAGACATCGGGGAAATTCTCCCACCAGACTACAACATCATCATAAAGAATAGGCCGAACAAACAGGGGGGAGGGATAGCGATTGTACATAAAAACACAATAAAAATAACAGAAATTAACCTTCCTACGGAAAACCCATCATGGGAAACACTCATAGCACGTCTGACGTTAGGAAATAAATATACAATAATAACAGCGTTATGTTACAGACCCCCAGGAACCCGCACTCATTTCACAGACAACTTCATAGAATGGGACACGGATCTCACAATAAAACATCATAGACTTCTTATTCTAGGGGACCTTAACCTTTGGTTCAACGATAAGCAAGATACCTCAGCCCAAAAAGTCACCACACAGTTCGACTTAGCCCAACTTACCTTAAGGGTTGACAAACCCACACATAAAGCGGGTCACTTGCTCGATCCGATTTTTGAAAAAAATCTAAACTTAACGGTAGAAGATCCAGAAGAATTGCCCTGGACTGACCACAGACTCATAGCCTTTGAACTCCACATCCCAATTAACACGAAGCAGCTAACCACAGGAGAAAAAAAAAATTGGCGAAGAAATAACAACAACCTGACATATGACAAACTCCTACCTACCTTAGAAGAATACATCAGCAAAATCGATCTCAATCTGCCCTGTGAGAAACTCACATTACAATTTGACGACATCGTCAAAAAAAACGGCGGACCAACATGCCCCCTTGAGACTGGTAAAGAAATCAGGGAAAAAAGCACTGTGGTATACGAGAGAACTAAAAATAGTGAAAATAGAATGCAACAGACTAGAGAGGGCATGGAGGAAAAACCCGATAGAAGAATCACAGCTAAAATATAAGACCCAACTGACGATTTACCACAAAGCAATCTTTAAGGCCAAACAAGACCATTTTGCTAGCGAGATCGAAAATGCTGCTCAAAAGCCTAAAAAGATCTTTCAGATCATTTTCGATCTAGCTAACCCTGATGGCCTCAAAACCACTATCCCCGAATCCCAAGACCTCTGCAACGACATCTCGAAATTTTTTAAACAAAAAGTTGATGACATCCAAAACGACATCTTGCTAGCTCAACAGGCAACTGTTCCCCCCATAGAGAACAACGTGATAAACCCCACCCACACCTTTACTCTATGCCCATTAAAACTTGAAGACCTAACTAAAAGCATGAAAAATATGTCCAAAGCAACTTATCCCCTCTCCAATATCCAAACTAAATCTCTTATTGAATGCACGACCACCATTGCCCCGTTAATTCTAAGAATTATAAATGACTTCTTTCTCAGTGGTAACGTCCCTGAGACTCTCAAGTTAGGAATCATAACTCCCCTCCTCAAGAAACCAGGAGCAGATATAAATATGATGGCCAATTTCAGACCGATTACCAACATCCACCTAATAGCTAAAATCATGGAGATAGCAGTGGCAAGCCAACTCCAGCTGCACGTAGAACAGCATCGACTTCTAGATGAATATCAGTCGGGCTTCAGGCCAACACACAGCACGGAATCCGCCCTGGTCAGCCTTTGGGATGAAGCCCTAGGGGTCGCTGACGAGGGAGGGGGGACTTGGCTGGTTCTCCTAGACATGTCGGCAGCCTTCGACACTATCAGCCATTCCATCCTCCTAAATAGATTAAAAGCTGACATTGGAGTAGATAACCACGGACTTGCCTGGTTTGACTCTTTCCTGAAAAACAGAGTTCAGAGAGTCAAACTGGGCTCATTCTTTTCCCCAGTCGAGAAGGTGGAGTGGGGAGTCCCTCAGGGATCTCCCCTCTCGCCATTACTCTTCAACATTTATGTCCGACCTCTGCTCGCCATTCTGAAGGAGTATAACATCAGCTATGAGTCTTATGCGGACGATACACAGATCCTTTTGAGAGTATCGAAATCCGCTGATGACTATAAACTCATGCAAGAAGGACTAAATAAGGCCAGGAACTGGCTAGCACATAACCACCTCAAACTCAACCCAACCAAGACTGAGCTTATTGCACTACATAAAACACCTGAGGCTGCCGCCCCGTCTATCTTTGGGGAAAACGTTGGTTGCCATTGCCACACAAGGAAAGAGTCTGGGGATAATTTTGGATCAAGAAATGAGCCTCCGTCCCCAGATTAAAGAAGTAATACGGAAAGCAAACTTCGCCCTATTCCTTCTAAAAAAAGCCCTACCGTTTCTCCCCAACACATGCAGACAGGTCGTGGTGGGAGCGCTAGTCAACTCCCACCTGGACTACGGCAATGCAATGTATGCGGGGCTACCAGAGAAAGATCTGAGAGCTCTGCAACTCTGTCAAAACAGAGCCATCCGGCTCATCAAGAAACTAGACTGGACAGACTCTGTTACAAAAGCACGCAGGGAACTCCACTGGCTCCCAGTGAAAGAGAGAGTGCAGTTTAAGCTGTGCTGCTTAACACACAAAGCCCTCCACAAAACAGGCCCCATCTATCTGCAAAAAAAGATAACACGTTACCATCCTCCTAGAGAACTGAGATCCACCTCAGCCTCCCTTTTGTCGGTGCCAAGAACCCGCCTCAAGACAAGGGGGGACAGACGTTTCTCAGCATTAGCCCCCAAGATCTGGAACTCCCTCCCAGAACATATCAGAACAACATCAGATTACCTGGAATTTAGGAAGCTGGTTAAGACCTGGCTATTTGTGTAGGATGACGTAGGGGCTCACAAATATAGCCGTCCACAAGCGCTTCGATCGGATTGAGTTCCTCTAGAGCAACTATCTGACCTCACAGAGGGCGTCCCAATGTTGCCACAGCAACCCACAGCGCCATCGGAGGCATCCAAGTTTCTACAGAAGCCTCACAAATATAGACTGTGATCCACCACCTATATATGAGCAGCCCAAAGTGATCACAATCCACACTATATAATATAGATTGTAGGACAGTGACACCAGACTACCCAAACAATTATTCCACATGATCCAGCAATGTCAGACCCACGAGTGCGATCAGGGCACACTATATACATCCCAATATCCAGAGGCACTATATATGTCCAAATATCGAGAGGCGGTATATACATTCATCTACATATAGCTTAACCAATAGCTTAATTCTGTGCCGCCAAAAGTACATGCGAGTATCATCGTCTGCTCCGCCGTAACGGCAAGACAGAATTACCATATACCCTCCCTCAGATAATCATGGATGGGGAAAAAGGCCACTGTATGTAAAAACAATATACAAAATTGTACACCCACAAAGACATTACACAACAACAACTCAATCAATTGTGGAAACATTGACCTCAATGTTTAATCCATAAGTTCGGAGTGACTTCAAATTGTGTATCCATTTGAGTTCTTTTTTCCTCCGAATCTTATTCTTATCACCTCCCCTTCAGAGATACCCTACACCATCTATTGCCCGAAAATGTAGTTGATTTAAGGAATGTCCACACTTAATAAAGTGCTTTGCTACAGGTTTATCAATCAAGCCTTTCCTTATTTTACTCTTGTGTTTATTGATCCGCTCTCTTAATTCCATAGTTGTCTCACCAACATACAGTATATGAAACTGACACCAGACTACCCAAACAATTATTCCACATGATCCAGCAATGTCAGACCCACGAGTGCGATCAGGGCACACTATATACATCCCAATATCCAGAGGCACTATATATGTCCAAATATCGAGAGGCGGTATATACATTCATCTACATATAGCTTAACCAATAGCTTAATTCTGTGCCGCCAAAAGTACATACGAGTATCATCGTCTGCTCCGCCGTAACGGCAAGACAGAATTACCATATACCCTCCCTCAGATAATCATGGATGGGGAAAAAGGCCACTGTATGTAAAAACAATATACAAAATTGTACACCCACAAAGACATTACACAACAACAACTCAATCAATTGTGGAAACATTGACCTCAATGTTTAATCCATAAGTTCGGAGTGACTTCAAATTGTGTATCCATTTGAGTTCTTTTTTCCTCCGAATCTTATTCTTATCACCTCCCCTTCAGAGATACCCTACACCATCTATTGCCCGAAAATGTAATTGATTTATGGAATGTCCACACTCAATAAAGTGCTTTGCTACAGGTTTATCAATCAAGCCTTTCCTTATTTTACTCTTGTGTTTATTGATCCGCTCTCTTAATTCCATAGTTGTCTCACCAACATATATGAAACTGCATGGGCACTGTATCATATAAATGACGTCTCTAGATCTACACATGTAATATCCTTTCAACTTGTATATTTTGCCACTGTATGGATGTGGGAAGCTATCACCTCTCATGATGCCACTGCAGTTGCAGCATGAGAGACAAGGAAAATTCCTATATTTTTTAGGGGCCAAGAGTAGTGGTCTATCCAGATCTTTCCCTCCGACATCTGCCTTCACAATTCGATCACGAATGTTGGGGCCCCTTTTATATGCCATCATGGGAGGTAATTCAAATTCCTTGAGAGTAGGCAGACCTCTATGTAGGATCCTTTAACTGTGACTTTCACAGAGACCGCCCTTTTAACAGTGACTTTCACAGTGACCGTCCCTTTAACAGTGACCGCCCCTTTAACAGTGACTTTCACAGTGACCGCCCCTTTAACAGTGACTTTCACAGTGACTTCCCCATTAACAGTGACTTTCACAGTGACCGCCCCTTTAACAGTGACCGCCCCTTTAACAGTGACTTTCACAGTGGCCGCCCCTGTAACAGTAACTGCCTCTTTAACAGTGACTTTCACAGTTGCCGCCCCTTTAACAGTTACCGCCTTTTTAACAGTGACTTTTACAGTGGCCGCTCCTTTAACAGTAACTTTCACAGTGTCCACCCCTTTAACAGTGACTTTCACAGTGACCGCCCCTTTAACAGTGACTTTCACAGTGACCGTCCCTTTAACAGTGAATTTCACAGTGACCGCCCCTTTAACAGTGACTTTCACAGTGACCGCCCCTTTAACAGTGACTTTCACAGTGACCGCCCCTTTAACAGTGACTGCCTCTTTAACCACCTCAGCTACCCTAGCTTAAACACCCTTAGTGACCAGGCCACTTTTTACACTTCAGCACTACACTACTTTCACCGTTTATTGCTTGGTCATGCAACTTACCACCCAAATGAATTTTACCTCCTTTTCTTCTCACTAATAGAGCTTTCATTTGGTGGTATTTCATTGCTGCTGACATTTTTACTTTTTTTGCTATTAATCGAAATTTAATGAAATTTTTGCAAAAAAATGACATTTTTCACTTTCAGTTGCAATTTTTTTTTAAAAAAACGACATCCATATATAATTTTTTCTCTAAATTTATTGTTCTACATGTCTTTGATAAAAAAAAAATGTTTGGGTAAAAAAAAATGGTTTGGGTAAAAGTTATAGCGTTTACAAACTATGGTACAAAAATGTGAAATTCCGCTTTTTGAAGCAGCTCTGACTTTCTGAGCACCTGTCATGTTTCCTGAGGTTCTACAATGGCCAGACAGTACAAACACCCCATAAATGACCCCATTTCGGAAAGTAGACACCCTAAGGTATTTGCTATGGGCATAGTGAGTTCATAGAAAATGATGATTTTTTTTTATTAATTTTTTTTCCTTACAAAGTCTCATATTCCACTAACTTCCATGAACTCACTATGCCCATCACGAAATACCTTGGGGTGTCTTCTTTCCAAAATGGGGTCACTTGTGGGATAGTTATACTGCCCTGGCATTCTAGGGGCCCTAATGTGTGGTAAGTAGTTTGAAATCAAAATGTGTAAAAAATGACTAGGCTGCAAAAAAGTGTCACACATGTGGTATCGCCGTACTCAGGAGAAGTTGGGCAATGTGTTTTGGGGTGTCATTTTACATATACCCATGCTGGGTGAGAGAAATATCTCGGTCAAATGCCAACTTTGTATAAAAAAATGGGAAAGGTTGTCTTTTGCCGAGATATTTATCTCACCCAGCATGGGTATATGTAAAATGTACGGCGATAGCAGATGTGTGACACTTTTTTGGATTTCACAGGCCATTTTTTACACATTTTGATTTCAAACTACTTACCACACATTAGGGCCCCTAGAATGCCAGGGCAGTATAACTATCCCACAAGTGACCCCATTTTGGAAAGAAGACACCCCAAGGTATTTCGTGATGGGCATAGTGAGTTCATGGAAGATTTTATTTTTTGTCACAAGTTAGTGGAATATGAGACTTTGTAAGAAAAAAAAAAAATAAATCATCATTTTCCGCTAACTTGTGACAAAAAATAAAAAATTCTAGGAACTCGCCATGCCCCTCACGGAATACCTTGGGGTGTTTTCTTTCCAAAATGGGGTCACTTGTGGGGTAGTTATACTGCCCTGGCATTTTAGGGGCCCTAATGCGTGAGAAGTAGTTTGAAATCAAAATCTGTAAAAAATGACCTGTGAAATCCGAAAGGTGCTCGTTGGAATGTGGGCCCCTTTGCCCACCTAGGCTTCAAAAAAGTGTCACACATGTGGTATCGCCGTACTCAGGAGAAGTAGGGCAATGTGTTTTGGGGTGTCTTTTTACATATACCCATGCTGGGTGAGAGAAATATCTCGGCAAAAGACAACTTTTCCCATTTTTTTATACAAAGTTGGCATTTGACCAAGATATTTATCTCACTCAGCATGGGTATATGTAAAATGACACCCCAAAACACATTGCCCAAATTCTCCTGAGTACGGCGATACCAGATGTGTGACACTTTTTTGCAGCCTAGATGTGCAAAGGGGCCCAAATTCCTTTTATGAGGACATTTTTAGACATTAGGATCCCAGACTTCTTCTCACGCTTTAGGGCCCCTAAAATGCCAGGGCAGTATAAATACCCCACAACTGACCCCATTTTGGAAAGAAGACACCCCAAGGTATTCAATGAGGGGCATGGCGAGTTCATAGAATTTTTTTTTTTTTTGGCACAAGTTAGCAAAAATTGATTTTTATTTGTTTTTTCTCACAAAGTCTCCCTTTCAGCTAACTTGGGACAAAAATTTAAATCTTTCATGGACTCAATATGCCCCTCAGCGAATACCTTGGGGTGTCTAATTTCCAAAATGGGGTCACATGTGGGGTATTTATACTGCCCTGGTATTTTAGGGGCCGTAAAGCGTGAGAAGAAGTCTGGAATCTAAATGTCAAAAAATTTTTACGCATTTGGATTCCGTGAGGGGTATGGTGAGTTCATGTGAGATTTTATTTTTTGACACAAGTTAGTGGAATATGAGACTTTGTAAGAAAAAAAACAAAAAAAAACAATTTCCGCTAACTTGGGCCAAAAAAAAGTCTGAATGGAGTCTTACAGGGGGGTGATCAATGACAGGGGGGTGATCAATGACAGGGGGGTGATCAGGGAGTGTATATGGGGTTATCACCCCCCTGTCATTGATCACTCCCCTGTAAGGCTCCATTCAGACGTCCGTATGTGTTTTGCGGATCCGATCCATGTATCCGTGGATCTGTAAAAAACATATGGACGTCTGAATGGAGCCTTACAGGGGGGTGATCAATGACAGGGGGGTGATCAATGACAGGGGGGTGATCAGGGAGTCTATATGGGGTGATCACCCCCCTGTCATTGATCACCCCCCTGTAAGGCTCCATTCAGATGTCCGTATGTGTTTTGCGGATCCGATCCATGTATCCGTGGATCCGTAAAAAACATACAGACGTCTGAATGGAGCCTTACAGGGGGGTGATCAATGACAGGGGGGTAATCAATGACAGGGGGGGATCAGGGAGTCTATATGGGGTGATCACCCCCTTGTAAGGTTCCAGTCAGACGTCTGTATGTGTTTTGCGGATCCGATTCATGTATCCGTGGATCCGTAAAAAACATACGGACGTCTGAATGGAGCCTTACAAGGGGGTGATCAATGACAGGGGGGTGATCAATGACAGGGGGGTGATCAGGGAGTCTATATGGGGTGATCAGGGGTTAATAAGGGGTTAATAAGTGACAGGGGGGGTGTAGTGTAGTGGTGTTTGGTGCTACTTATTACTGAGCTTCCTGTGTCCTCTGGTGGTCGACCCAAGCAAAAGGGACCACCAGAGGACCAGGCAGCAGGTATATTAGACGCTGTTATCAAAACAGCGTCTAATATACCTGTTAGGGGTTAAAAAAAATCGCATCTCCAGCCTGCAAGCGAACGATCGCCGCTGGCAGGCTGGAGATCCACTCGCTTACCTTCCGATCCTGTGAACGCGCGCGCCTGTGTGCGCGCGTTCATAGGAAATCTCGGGTCTCGCGAGAAGACGCATATATGCGTCCAGGAGTAATGAATCGACCGCCTCCAGGACGCGTCCCTGCGTTCGGTGGTCCGGAGGCGGTTAACAGTGACTTTCACAGTTGCCGCCCCTTTAACAGTGACCGCCCCTTTAACAGTGGCTTTCACAATGTCCGCCCCTTTAACAGTGACTTTCACAGTGACCGCCCCTTTAACAGTGACTTTCACAATGACCGCTCCTTTAACAGTGACTTTCACAATGACCGCCCCTTTAACAGGGACTTTAACAGTGACCGCCTCTTTAACAGTGACTTTAACAGTGACCGCCTCTTTAACAGTGACTTTCACAGTAACCGTCCCTTTAAAAGTGACTTTCAAAGTGACCGCCCCTTTAACAGTGACCTTCACAGTGAACGCCCCGTTAACAGTGACTTTCACAGTGACCGCCCCTTTAAGCAGTAAAGAAATATGGCTGGGTTGTTATGGAAACCTGGAGTAAAACTGTGTTTATAAAAGTTGGGATTTGAAGAGAAAGACTTGCAGGCTTGTATTGGGGAGGGGGGGCTAACTTTTTGGGAATATCTCAGGGACGGTATGTCCTAGAGAGCTGATGTCTAGACAGACAGACAGAAACTCATTTTTAGATATATATAAGAGATAGATCTAATATATAAAGCTGAGAGTATGTGTGTGTGTGTGTGTTTGTATGTCCGCTCAATGAATCCGTGCCGTCGCATTTACAATCACAAAATTTGGCACAAAGGTACATCGGGAAGATGTCCGGGAAGGTTTTAGACCAAGTCTCTAGGATGTACCGTTCCTGAGATATTCCCTAAAAATGCATTAGCCAATAGAAGCTTGATCAAATGACCCTTATCAGCCAATTGAAGCTCGCAGGTCCTCCAGCCTCCCCTTTAACAGTGGCTGCCCCTTTAACAGTGACCGACCCTTTAACAGTGACTTTCACCGTGACTGCCACTTTAACAGTGACTTTCACAGTGACCACCCCTTTAACAGTGACTTTCACAATGACCGCCCCTTTAACAGTGACTTTCACAGTGACCACCCCTTTAACAGTGACTTTCACAGTGACCGCCTCTTTAACAGTGACTTTCACAGTGACCGTCCCTTTAAAAGTGACTTTCAAAGTGACCGCCCCTTTAACGGTGACCTTCACAGTGACCGCCCCTTTAACAGTGACTTTCACAGTGACCGCCCCTTTAACAGTGACTGCCTCTTTAACAGTGACTTTCACAGTTGCCGCCCCTTTAACAGTGACCGCCCCTTTAACTGTGACTTTGACAGTTGCCGCACCTTTAACAGTAACTTTCACAGTGTCTGCCCCTTTAACAGTGACTTTCACAGTGACCGCCCCTTTAACAGTGACTTTCACAGTGACCGCCCCTTTAACAGTGACTTTCACAGTGACCGCCCCTTTAACAGTGACTTTCACAGTGACCGCTCCTTTAACAGTGACTTTCACAGTGACCGCCTCTTTAAAAGTGACTTTCACAGTGACCGCCCCTTTAACAGTGACTTTCACAGTGGCCGCCCCTGTAACAGTGACTGCCTCTTTAACAGTGACTTTCACAGTTGCCGCCCCTTTAACAGTTACCGCTCTTTTAACAGTGACTTTTACAGTGGCCGCCCCTTTAACAGTGACTTTCACAGTGACCGCCCCTTTAACAGTGACTTTCACAGTGCCCACCCCTTTAACAGGGACCTTCATAGCGTCCGCCCCTTTAATAACAGTGACCTCCACAGTGCCCGCCCATTTAATAACCGTGACCTCCACAGTGCCCGCCTCTTTAATAAAAGTGACCTCCACATTGTCCGCCCCTTTAAGCAGTAAAGAAATATGGCACATCGGGAAGATGTCCGGGAAGGTTTTAGACCAAGTCTCTAGGATGTACCGTTCCTGAGATATTCCCTAAAAATGCATTAGCCAATAGAAGCTTGGTCAAATGACCCTTATCAGCCAATTGAAGCTCGCAGGTCCTCCAGCCTCCCCTTTAACAGTGACTGCCCCTTTAACAGTGACTTTCACAGTGACCGACCCTTTAACAGTGACTTTCACCGTGACCGCCCCTTTAACAGTGACTTTCACAGTGACCGCCCCTTTAACAGTGACTTTCACAATGACCGCCCCTTTAACAGTGACTTTCACAGTGACCGCCCCTTTAACAGTGACTGCCTCTTTAACAGTGACTTTCACAGTTGCCGCCCCTTTAACAGTGACCGCCCCTTTAACTGTGACTTTTACAGTGGCCGCACCTTTAACAGTAACTTTCACAGTGACCGCCCCTTTAACAGTGACTTTCACAGTGACCGCCCCTTTAACAGTGACTTTCACAGTGACCGCCCCTTTAACAGTGACTTTCACAGTGACCGCCCCTTTAACAGTGACTTTCACAGTGGCCACCCCTGTAACAGTGACTGCCTTTTTAACAGTGACTTTCACAGTTGCCGCCCCTTTAACAGTTACCGCCCTTTTAACAGTGACTTTTACAGTGTCCGCCCTTTTAACAGTGACTTTCACAGTGACCGCCCCTTTAACAGTGACTTTCACAGTGACTGCCCCTTTAACAGTGACTTTCACAGTGACCACCCCTTTAACAGTGACTTTCACAGTGACCGCCTCTTTAAAAGTGACTTTCACAGTGACCGCCCCTTTAACAGTGACTTTCACAGTGGCCGCCCCTGTAACAGTGACTGCCTCTTTAACAGTGACTTTCACAGTTGCCGCCCCTTTATCAGTTACCGCCCTTTTAACAGTAACTTTTACAGTGGCCGCCCCTTTAACAGTGACTTTCACAGTGACCGCCCCTTTAACAGTGATTTTCACAGTGACCGCCCCTTTAATAACAGTGACCTCCACAGTGCCCGCCCATTTAATAACCGTGACCTCCACAGTGCCCGCCTCTTTAATAAAAGTGACCTCCACATTGTCCGCCCCTTTAAGCAGTAAAGAAATATGGCACATCGGGAAGATGTCCGGGAAGGTTTTAGACCAAGTCTCTAGGATGTACCGTTCCTGAGATATTCCCTAAAAATGCATTAGCCAATAGAAGCTTGGTCAAATGACCCTTATCAGCCAATTGAAGCTCGCAGGTCCTCCAGCCTCCCCTTTAACAGTGACTGCCCCTTTAACAGTGACTTTCACAGTGACCGACCCTTTAACAGTGACTTTCACCGTGACCGCCCCTTTAACAGTGACTTTCACAGTGACCGCCCCTTTAACAGTGACTTTCACAATGACCGCCCCTTTAACAGTGACTTTCACAGTGACCGCCCCTTTAACAGTGACTGCCTCTTTAACAGTGACTTTCACAGTTGCCGCCCCTTTAACAGTGACCGCCCCTTTAACTGTGACTTTTACAGTGGCCGCACCTTTAACAGTAACTTTCACAGTGACCGCCCCTTTAACAGTGACTTTCACAGTGACCGCCCCTTTAACAGTGACTTTCACAGTGACCGCCCCTTTAACAGTGACTTTCACAGTGACCGCCCCTTTAACAGTGACTTTCACAGTGGCCACCCCTGTAACAGTGACTGCCTTTTTAACAGTGACTTTCACAGTTGCCGCCCCTTTAACAGTTACCGCCCTTTTAACAGTGACTTTTACAGTGTCCGCCCTTTTAACAGTGACTTTCACAGTGACCGCCCCTTTAACAGTGACTTTCACAGTGACTGCCCCTTTAACAGTGACTTTCACAGTGACCACCCCTTTAACAGTGACTTTCACAGTGACCGCCTCTTTAAAAGTGACTTTCACAGTGACCGCCCCTTTAACAGTGACTTTCACAGTGGCCGCCCCTGTAACAGTGACTGCCTCTTTAACAGTGACTTTCACAGTTGCCGCCCCTTTATCAGTTACCGCCCTTTTAACAGTAACTTTTACAGTGGCCGCCCCTTTAACAGTGACTTTCACAGTGACCGCCCCTTTAACAGTGATTTTCACAGTGACCGCCCCTTTAACAGTGACTTTCACAGTGACCGATCTTTTAACAGTGACTTTCACAGTAAGTCCCCTTTAAGCAGTAAAGAAATATGGCACATCGGGAAGATGTCCGGGAAGGTTTTAGACCAAGTCTCTAGGATGTACCGTTCCTGAGATATTCCCTAAAAATGCATTAGCCAATAGAAGCTTGGTCAAATGACCCTTATCAGCCAATTGAAGCTCGCAGGTCCTCCAGCCTCCACATACACAGTTTTACTCCAGGTTTCCATGACAACCCAGCCATTTTCTCTTCACTGCTGTAGGAGAGCTTTAAAGGAAATCTGTCATAAAGATAATTGCTATTGAAGTAAAGCTATGGCCTAATAGCACTTAGTACCTTATTTCAAGATGTGCCAGCATTAGATGTTTTTATCCTCTGAAAATCCAGTTTATTTGGTATGCAAATGAGCCAGTAAGATGCCCAGAGGGGCGTCACTCTTGCAGGAAGGAGCCCAGACACGTCCAATGCCACAATGTATCCACCCTCAAAAGACTTAAAACCCCACCCCCAGGTCCCACTAAGCCATGCCCCTGGACTGTTTAGGCCACGCCCCCTCCCACTCCTGAGCCTACGGGGATTGAAAAAATGAAGGTAAAAATCAACCTCTAGGTCCCGCTAAGCCACGCCCAGAGCTGGTTAGGCCACGCCCCTTCCAATTCTCAGCCGACAGGGATTGAAACAATGAAGGTAAAAATCAACTTCTGTCAGCTGCAGGGGTGGAAGGGAGGGTGACTTTCTCCCTGCAGCTCACACTCTGACAGCTCTTTGCTGCTGTCTTAGAGTGAGCTGTTTAAAAGGATACGTCCTCGATTCGGTTAGGCCATGCCCCCTCCCACTCCAAAGCCGACTGAGATTGAAAAAATGAAGTTAAAAATCAACTTCTAGGTCCCGCTAAGCCACGCCCTGATCTGGTTAGGCCACGCCTCCTCCACTCCTCAGCTGACAGGGATTGAAAAAATAAAGGTAAAAATCAACTTCTGTCAGCTGCAGAGGTGGGAGGGAGGGTGACTTTCTCCCTGCAGCTCACACTCAGACAGTACAGTGCTGCTGTCTTAGAGTGAGCTGTTCAAAAGGACACACCCCAGATCCAGTAAAGGCCACTGTTAAGGGGACGGGCCCCTGTGGGGATCACTGTCAAGGGGGTGGTATGCTGTGAAAGTCGCTGTAAAAGGGGAAGGCTGCTGTAAAGGTCAAAGTTAAGGGGGTGAGCTGCTGTGGAGGTCCAATGTTAAGGGACGGCGCACTGTGGGGGGTCAGTGTTAAGGGATGGGGGGCTGTGGAGGTCACTGTTTTGGGGGCGGGGTGCTGTAGATGTCACTGTTATAGTGGATAGTGTTGATATTTTTTAGCGACACACACAAACATTTTATTAAATAGATTAAATATACCTGAACGAAGTCGAATCCTTCAGCTAGAATATATATATATAAAAAAGAAAATAATGGCGGCACTGGAAAAAACACAAGGAGGGTGCTAGGTCCAGGGATGTAGCAGCTTACCCCGTCTGATAGAGATGAAAAAATGGACAGCACTCCAAGTAAAAGCTAGTGGTGTTTATTCACCCATGTGGATGGCAACGTTTCAGCTCATACAAGAGCCTTTTTCAGGCTCTTGAAAAAGGCTCTTGTATGAGCTGAAACGTTGCCATCCACATGGGTGAATAAACACCACTAGCTTTTACTTGGAGTGCTGTCCGTTTTTTCATCTCTCTCTCTCTCTATATATATATATATATATATATATATATATAAATAAATTCTGTAATTTGTTTATGCACAGCCAAACGACTAGACCGATCTGCACCAAATTTGGCATATAGGTAAATCAGGACATCAGGTGTCTGGGAAGGTTTTAGACCGAGCCTCAGATCTCTAGGTTATACCATTCCTGAGATATTTCCCCCAAAAAATGTATTAGTAAATATGAGCTTGCAGCTTCACTCACATACTAACTGCCATTTATACAGTCACATGACCCGTATTATCCAATACAAACTTGCAGGTCCTTCAGTCTTGACATACACAGTTACACCATGTTTCCATAACAACTCAGACATTTTTCTTCACTGTTAAGAGGTCACTGTTAAGGGGCAGGGTGCTGTGGACGTCTTATACTAAGGGGCAGGGTGCTGTGGAGGTCTTATATTAAGGGGCAGGGTGCTGTGGAGGTCTTATATTAAGGGGGCGTGGTGCAGTGGGTGAGTCACTGTTAAATGTGAAGTGTCCCCATGCAGGCCATTGTTAAGGGGCGGGGACGCTGTGCAAAGTACTGTGGGGGTTTCTGTTATAGACACAGGCAACTATGGAGGTCACTGTTAAGGGGGCAAAATGCTATAGAGGTCACTGCTAAGGGCTAGATCACTGTGAAGGGTCACTGTAAAGGATGTGGGCCACTGTGGAAGTCAGTGTTAAGGAGGCGGGGTACTATGGAGGTAAATTTTAAGGGGGTTGGGTGCTGTAGAGGTCACTGTTAAGGGAACAGGCACTGTGGAGGTCACAATAAGGATGGCGGGGTACTGTGGAATTCAATTTGAAGGGGGCGAGGTGCTGTAGAGGTCATTGTTAAGGGGGTGGGTGCTGTGAAGGTCTCTATTAAGGGGCGGATCACTGTGCATGTCCCTGTTAAGGGGGCAGTGTTCGGTAGAGGTTACTTTGAAGGCGGCGGGGCATTGTGGGGTGACTGTTAAAGAGGCAGGCCACTGTAGAGGTCACTTTTAAGGGGACGGGCCACGGTAGAGAACACTGTTATGAGGGCGGGGGGCTGTGGAGGTCAAAGTTAACTGGTTGGTCTGCTGTGGCGGTCACTATTAGGGAAGGGTGCTGTGGAGGTCACTGTTATGGGGGACACAGTGGATATCTTTTAAACCCACACACAAACATTAAATGAAATAGATGAAATATACCTGGGTCCTTCTGCTAATATATACACTCACCTAAAGAATTATTAGGAACACCATACTAATATGGTGTTAAACCCCCTTTTGCCTTCAGAACTCCCTTAATTCTATGTGGCATTGATTCAACAAGGTGCTGATAGCATTCTTGAGAAATGTTGGCCCATATTGATAGGATAGCATCTTGCAGTTGATGGAGATTTGAGGGATGCACATCCAGGGCACGAAGCTCCCGTTCCACCACATCCCAAAGATGCTCTATTGGGTTGAGATCTGGTGACTGTGGGGGCCATTTTAGTACAGTGAACTCATTGTCATGTTCAAGAAACCAATTTGAAATGATTCGAGCTTTGTGACATGGTGCATTATCCTGCTGGAAGTAGCCATCAGAGGATGGGTACATGGTGGTCATGAAGGGATCGACATGGTCATAAACAATGCTTAGGTAGCCCGTGGCATTTAAACGATGCCCAATTGGCACTAAGGGGCCTAAAGTGTGCCCAGAAAACATCCCCCACACCATAACACCACCACCACCAGCCTGCACAGTGGTAACAAGGCATGAAGGATACATGTTCTCATTCTGTTTACGCCAAATTCGGACTCTACCATTTGAATGTCTCAACAGAAATCGAGACTCATCAGACCAGGCAACATTTTTCCAGTCTTCAACAGTCCAATTTTGGTGAGCTCGTGCAAATTGTAGCCTCTTTTTCCTATTTGTAGTGGAGATGAGTGGTACCCGGTGGGGTCTTCTGTTGTTGTAGCCCATCCGCCTCAAGGTTGTGCGTGTTGTGGCTTCACAAATGCTTTGCTGCATACCTCGGTTGTAACGAGTGGTTATTTCAGTCAGCGTTGCTCTTCTATCAGCTTGAATCAGTCGGCCCATTCTCCTCTGACCTCTAGCATCCACAAGGCATTTTTGCCCACAGGACTGCCGCATACTGGATGTTTTTCCCTTTTCACACCATTCTTTGTAAACCCTAGAAATGGTTGTGCGTGAAAATCCCAGTAACTGAGCAGATTGTGAAATACTCAGACCGGCCTGTCTGGCACCAACAACCATGCCACGCTCAAAATTGCTTAAATCACCTTTCTTTCCCATTCTGACATTCAGTTTGGAGTTTAGGAGATTGTCTTGACCGGGACCACCCCCCTAAATGCATTGAAGCAACTGCCATGTGATTGGTTGACTAGATAATTGCATTAATGAGAAATAGAACAGGTGTTCCTAATAATTCTTTAGGTGAGTGTATATATATATATATATATATATACACACACACACACACATCAAATAAGGCCTGCATAAAGATGATGACGTTTGTCTCCACCTGTATGCCATTTACCATTTACACAATCCAGGTGTCATCTATCCTATGGTGTATGCAGTTTCTCCAGAGAAGGAAGTCTTGGTTGTTACAACTTAATTTCGATGGGGATGAAACTAACCAGCTTTTTTTCCCAAAGAAACCATTGCAGTTGCACAAGCTGCCTTAATGATGTGTATGCCATTGTGAATTGGTCATATATACACAGATATGTGAAATATCCTTTCATTGCAGTATAAATAAATATTGCACTTGTAATTTCTCGACTGATAGACATTTAAATGCTACAATTGTGACATTAAACACTAATGACTAAGACCCATTTTACACATACTGTATGGTGCTTGTCTTAGATTCCCCCTTGCGCTGACATAGGATTCATCTAAATTATGGCGAGGCGTCCCATGTTCATATGTGCCCGCATTACTGAGAAAAATGACGTTTTGCAGAGAAAACCGAGCCTCTAGGTGTAACGGCAACGCCCCGGTTGCTCCTAGAGGCTCATTTGCATATATCAAAACATCATTTTTCTCAGCAATGCAGGAACGTATGAACATGGGACCAACACAGATGTCTTCAGCTGCCAACCGCACGTGTAACAGTTCAGCCAGTTTCATAGGTACAAAGCTGCTGACAGATGCTCTTTATAAGCTTTTACATATTTTTTTTTATGTATATATTGATGCTTCATGTAATCTTGTATTAATTTATGTACTTTACCTTAAACATGCTGTATACATCCACAGTCTCATCTCTGGGGAACCATGGTCTTGATGGCCTTCTAATCAAGGACTCAGGGAAAAAAGGCCTGAATGGTGGAATAAATCCACATGTAGGTTCATCTTCCTGGACACGATGATCATACCATCCAAAATCAAAGGAGGGGAAGAGGTTGAAAACCTTAAAAAAAAAAAAAAAGTAAGGACGTTTGAATATTAATGTCATCCTTAATATGAATTTACTGCATGAACACATTTGGGTATATCTACTTGTCTCCACTTTCTACACATTACTCTCTACTACTTAACTGGCTGAGCACAAGTATAGAACTAAAGGGTTAACTTCATACACGCCTGTAGCCATCCACTTACATGTGGCTGGGCTGCAATACCGGACACAACCCATGGAGAAGATATCCCCCGTTTCAGACAACTTTGGGCCTTCTCAGTAGTAAGGACTTCCTGAGCGCCTGCTGAAGAGGTGCCTGCTAAGTTCCCTAGCGTTTGCTATTTTTGGGAGGAGGTAGGAGCACCCACCTTGCAAATTAATATTACTGTCTTAATTGTGTTTAATAGGTTAAAATGTTTGAATGTTGACTGTCAGGATGGGAAAGGGTTAACTGCAAAATGTTTGTACCTACTTGTAAGAAAAACGGTGGTTCTTCACTAACCTAAAGGTTTGCTAAACAGATCGGCTACCCTGTAAATTACATTAACACTTACTTTGTTAGCAGTCAGCTCTTTCTCTGGTTTCATCAGTACCACGCTTTGATCTACCACCCGCAGACCACAGAGAGATCCAGGAGCAGCCTCAACCTGGAGAGACACATCTAATCCTGGTAGAACCTCCCCAGGGGAAAACTTAGTTGATACCTGGAAAGAGATTACAACTTAATAGGAAATAGACATAGAACAACCAGAGACAGCCCTGATACCTGACTGAACACTTGTTTAGGACTCTCCTACTTAGTGTCCTTCACATGGCACCCTATCTTCCTGGTCACTCTTGCATTTGGGTAGACACCAATAATTGATTCTCCAGCCTACGCCTGCCTGCTTCATAAGAAAAGGCTTCTATGATTAGGGGTCAGCCTGATCAAGGGAGAATACTGTGTACCTATAGCCCATGGAGTAAACGTCAATTCTGTTATCATGACTTTGCTGCAATTGCACTAATAACTGTTAGATATTGATGCAATCCTAGTGTAATAAGATGCGCAGGAGTAGCTTCAAGGCTCAAGCATCATACTTTTTTCTCAGTATCCAGAAAGCTATGTTAGATGCTACATCTCCTGCACTTAGTTGTGAATTTCAATGTTAGATGCAGAAGAACAAAAAAGGAAAAACTAAGCAACTTTGTTTCAAAACAGGAAACCAAATGCGGAATCATTCTGCTTTTTCCTGAAGTCATTCAAAAATTGAACATATGTCCCCCAAAATGGTTCCATTCAAAATGCAACTCAGTCTGCAAAAAACAAGCCCTCATTCAACTATGCCAACAAGAAAATAAAAAAAATGATGTCTTTTAAAACATGGAAACTAAAGAATCAAACAAATTTCCACATCCTGGAGTCAGTAATATATTACTTAAAGAACTTACTTTATTCTTGAAACATTTTTGTACAGTGAATTTTGCATTATCTGCTAACATTTCTCCATTAGGCAGCATGATGTAAACAAGGGCATGAATAAACATAGAAGTGCTTGCACTCAAAGGAAGGTTCAAGGTAACTTTTCCATGGATATCTGTGATAAAAGAAAACATAATTGACTGAAAGCCACTTTTAGCCTCATAGATCTAGTGCAAGGATCCACAATGCATCACCCATAACATACTAAGGGTCCATTTTAGAGATGAGTGAATTGATTCTAGGGATATAATTAGGTATATTTAGGCTTTTATCAGGGAAAGCATAGAGAGTTAGGGACTGAGTGCTCTGAGTTGTGTTGCATGCAGCTGCTGGCAAGTTCTATATTACAAAACCCTGCAACAATCTCAGGTTTTGACATTTATAACTCATTTCTGTTGTGATGCATTCTTGTGGTCAATATTCTGGAGAAAACAGTTGATATATTTGGCACAAATCAAAATTCCATTCATTTTGGTGCATTTCACGCCATAATTCTGGTGCAACGTGCTTAGTAAATGTCCCCCATTGTATTACTTCAAGATACCGTGCAGTTTAAGAGAACGCATATTACTGAATTAAGGGGGATTCGTCAGTAAGGCACACGGAGTAACAAAAGACTTTAGAAGTCAGGGCCAGGCATGATCACATTTACACTGCCTGGTCATGTCAATCAAAGTGGGCATGGCAGTTGCAGAGAGAGCTGAGCCTCTAGGAGGAAGGGCAACACTCCATTGCTTTTGGAGGCTCATTTGCATATATAAAAAAAACATTTTTGTCTCAGTAGAAATGATGAACATATCAGCATGGGACCAACATAGGTGCCTTCAGCTGCAAAACGCACATATAACAGATCAACCAGTTTTGTGGGTACAAATCTTCTGACAAATGCCCTTTAATATAGCAGTTTCATTCAATACATTATATTACCATTGTAAATTGTCAATATCAGTGTGCAATGTGTTTGTATAAAGGGCGGGACATTTAATTGCACTTCTATCTATAAATGATCTGGGTAAACACTTGCAAATTTGCTACAGTTCAATAATCTATGTATCAACCCAGTGATTTTACATTTACAATTCCTCCTGTTCCTACTCTTCTTGCTACAGGGAAGCCTTTCACTTACATCATCTCTGTCTTCACTATCCCCTCCTGGTGGGGAACCTTCTTTTTTATTGAGAAGAGGCAACAAAATTGCGCACGCTATGGAACATACTCAAGATAGTTTCCCTGTTGATGACTTGTGTAAGAACAGTCAGTGTTTGGATTGTCATAAGAAGGTTCAGAGGGAAGTAGGGGACCTAGGAAAGCATTCTGCCATTGCACCTCTTGATTTGAGACATTCCAACTTGCTGGAATTCCACCTTACATATTCTAGAGCAGGGATCAGCAACCTTTGGCACTCCAGCTGTTATGAAACTACAATTCCCAGCATGCTCTATTTATTTCTATGTGAATTCGTAGAAGAACAGAGCAAGTATGCATGCTGGGAGTTGTAGTTTCACAACAGCTGGAGTGCCGGAGGTTGCCTACCCCTGTTCTAGAGCGTTTGAACAAGTGGTGTACAGCAGTGAGTGATTTTTTTATGCACCATACCACCTCAGCAGGGAACATGTTTTGAGGTCAGGCAGTGGCAGTTCATTAGAGACATCTGTTGCCTGCTGAAGCCCTTTGAAGAGGCCACCAGATTTGTCAGAAGGAACAACTGCGCCATGAACAATGTCATCACCCCGATTTTTATCAGCTCACACTGACTCAACAAGGTACAGCAAAAGAAGAACAGCTTACACATTTTGCTGGCTGCCCTGTAGCTGTTGGGAGCCCTTATGGAGAAAGTCCAATGGAGGAGGAAGTAGAGGATGAAGATGAGTATCTGCCACTGGAGAAGGAGGAGGAGTCAATGGTGGAGGAGTAGGAGTCTAATAAATACTATGGTGATGATGACACTGACCATGATGACTAATCATTGCAGTGGAGGGTGGAACCAGAAAGAACTGTCTCCTCTGGCATTCTGGCAAGCATGACAAGCTCTATGCTTGCTTGCTTACATAATGACAGGCATATAATTAGCATCAAGCAATCTTATGATTCCACTTTGTTTGCAGCTTGACTTAACTTTTGGTGATCACACACCTGTCACCCGTGTGTCTGATCGGGAGGCCTCTCCCCGCCCCTTACTGAGAGAAGTTTGCACAAGTGTACAAAACATCACATATTTCCAGACCCATCCAGAACAAGCCACTGTTTCATCTGACAATCAACACGTGTGTCCATAAATACGGGCAGAATAATTATAATATATTGATTTGGTAAAGACCGGCGCTCTCTATTTTGAAGCACTCAGAGATATACACGGCAGTATAATAGGAGCTTTAATGTACAAAGAGCAATAAACCAGATTAAAACAAATAAATATATGTATAAAAACCCAAATAGATTACAGTTTTATAAAAGGCATCTCAAGATCATACACTACGTCTAATTCATAAAACACTTAAAGCTTCTAGAATCAGATAAAAAGTACATATCAAGAAACCACTGCAGTGGCTAGTAGGGATACTGCTTCAAATCTAGTCCTTCAAAATTAATCTCATAATAGTCCGGAGATATTTTTAAACATATGTTGCAACAATGTAAAGAATCAGTTTACATCCAGTTCAGTGTACACCAGGATTAAATAGCACTCCATGAGGAGACTATCTGGAATTTTGAACCCTTGCTCTGGATGTACACTGATTCTTTACATTGTTGCAACATATGCTTGAAAATATCTCCTGACTATTATGAGATTAATTTTGAAGGACTGGTTTTCAAGCAGTATCCCTACTAGCCATTCCAGTGGTTTCTTGATATGTACTGTAGAAAAACGCAAAGGTCCGTCGTTGACGGAAGGTATGTGTCACCGAGGTTCCTGGCCTCGGTGAAGTAAGAGCTGGTATTTTCAAGTGTCAGCGGCAGTTAGTGCTGGTTGACACATTACTATTTTAGTATGGCTGTAAGCTGATCCGGGCCGGCTCTTACTGGGAGTAAACAAAGTGCTGGGTGGGTGGCTGCTCCCCACGCTCCAGGCCGACTCTTTATTGGCCTATATCAAACCCAGCCAGCAGTCTCAGCTGTGTGTGGATTACCGTATTTTCCGGTGTATAAGACGACTGGGCGTATAAGACGACCCCCAACTTTTCCATTTAAAATATAGGGTTTGGGCTATACTTGCCGTATAAGACTACCCCTGAATGCCCAGCCCTCCCTGTCTTCAAGACGATCTTCTCCAGTCCAAGGAACTGACTGGGATCTGTGGATGGCACTGATATGGGGAGGGGGATCAGTGGATGACACTGCTATGGGGGGATCTATGGATGACACTATATAGCATCTTATGCTATATGTGTCATCCACAGATCCACCCCATGACAGTGTCATCCGCAGATTCCCCCTCCCATAACAGTGCCATCCACAGATCCCCCTTAAACAGTTCCATCCACATATCCCCCTCCCCATAACAGTGCCATCCACAGATCCCCCTCCAAACAGTGCCATCCGCAGATCCCCCCTAAACAGTGACATCCACAGATCCCCCCTAAACAGTGACATCCACAGATCTCCCTCCCCATAACAGTGTCATCCACAGATCCCCCCATGACAGTTCCATCCACAGATCCCTCTCCCCATAACAGTGTCATCCACAGATCCCCCCATGACAGTGCCATCCACAGATCCCCCTCCCCATAACAGTGTCATCCACAGATCCCCCCATGACAGTGCCATCCACAGATCTCCCTCCCCATAACAGTGCCATCCACAGATCCCCCTCCCCATAACAGTGCCATCCACAGATCCCCCTCCCCATAACAGTGCCATCCACAGATCCCCCTCTAAACAGTGCCATCCACAGATTCCCCCCTAAACAGTGCCATCCACAGATCCCCCCTAAACAGTGCCATCCACAGATCTCCCTCCCATAACAGTGTCATCCACAGATCCCCCCATGACAGTGCCATCCACAGATCCCCCTCCCCATAACAGTGCCATCCACAGATCCCCCTCCCCGACGCTCAGAAGAGTATACATTTATTAACTGTAATCTGTAACTTTAACTTTAAATGAGCGCTCATCTCTTTACTAGGGTACCTTACTCTCAGCTCTGGTAATAGGCAGTGCGGGCGGCGCTCACTCACTGACGTCACGCGCCTGCGCCACCTAGTGGGAGGAGCAGGCACGTAATGTCAGTGAGTGAGCGCCGCCCGCACTGCCTGTTAGCGGAGTTGAGAGTAAGGTACCCTAGTAAAGAGATGAGCGCTCATTTAAAGTTAAAGTTACAGATTACAGTTAATAAATGTATACTCCTGTGAGCGGCGGGGCCCTGTGTATTCTAACCCCCAGGCAAGCGTCCCCGTCCCCATGGGAACGCCTGGGGGTTAGAATATTCCATTGGATCTGAGTATACCCGGCGTATAAGACGACCCCCGACTTTTGAGAATAATTTTTAGTGTTAGAAAGTCGTCTTATACGCCAGAAAATATGGTACTCCTCTCTGACAGTGGAGCGCTGTCAGTCCCTGTGTGTTTTGGGATCTGAAAACTTGTGACGTGCAAAAGGGCTGGGAGCCGTATGCTGAGAAACAGGCCCCTAAAGCCTGCTGTTGACCACAGGTGGAGAAACTGCAAACCAGGTGAAGGTTTTTTTTCTGTGGACTTTTCATGGTGTGAACAAACACCTAGACTGCAAAATGTCACTTTTTGTTTTTCCTTATGTGTGAATTAAACACTGAACTGTTTAAGTTAAAGACTTTGTGGTTGCCTCTATAATGCCTCCGCTAGCCTGTCTACCAGAGCAAATCCCTACAGTACTTTTTATCTGATTCTAAAAGCTTTAAGTGTTTTATGAATTAGACGTAGTGTATGAACTTGAGATGCCTTTTATAAAACTGTAATCTATTTGGGTTTTTATACATATATTTATTTGTTTTAATCTGGTTCATTGCTCTTTGTACATTAAAGCTCCTATTATACCGCCGTGTATACCTCTGAGTGCTTCCAAATAGAGAGTCTTTACCAAATCGATATATATTATTTTTTCTCTCTGACTGGGTGAATGACATAGACCTGTGCACCTCATGCATGAGAGTGGACAGGTGAGCCACCCGATCTGTAGAATAATTATAATAATTATAAATAATTTTTGGACAATAATGCAGAACAGGCCACTGTTTCTTAGGACATCAACATGTGTATGTGCATTAACAGGGTCATGGATCTGCCCCCACTAAGGCATAAGTTTTGAATGCTTGTTCCTAAAAAGCCACAGTATTTTAAACATCATTTGTCCCCATAGCTGTGTCAGTGCCACTTTATTTGCTGTTACTGTCATTGTGTTAAAGAACTTAAAAAGGAAGGGAGGGAGGGGGAGAAGAGAAAGAGTAAAATGAAAAAAAGAGAGCAAGAGAACAAGAGAGAAAAAAATCCTAGAAGACCGCAGAGTGTCATATACCAATTTTCAGGCCAATCAGAACATTTTATATTCATGTAGTATTGTCCACAAATCAAATCTTATTGAAAAGTTAGCTGAATCAGACACAAAGCGAAAAAATAGAAATTTG
Organism: Bufo bufo; assembly: GCF_905171765.1. Lineage (NCBI taxonomy): Eukaryota > Metazoa > Chordata > Amphibia > Anura > Bufonidae > Bufo > Bufo bufo. The sequence continues at coordinate 53,214,395 of NC_053394.1, forward strand.
CTTATCTCTGGTCCATTTGTATGACTGTTTATTCATATGTTCTATAAAATAAACCATGGCATGCTTCTTTGGATGCTATTCATGGAACATACAGAGGCACACTAAGTGATTTAATGTGGTGCTGGCAAAGGGTTAAAGCACGAGGACGAAGATGACCTTATGGGTGTGCTACCCCAGGAGCCTCGTCATTTGTGTACCTTCATACCACATACCACATGCCTTTGTGTACCTTCATATCACATTAGTCCATACCACACTAGTCCAACTTATAATGCTACATCAATTTTTTTGTATATTTTGTCATACCAAAAAATTTAACAATTTTTAATTGCAGAGCTCTGTAAACCATGAGTTAGCAACCTACAGCACCCCAGCTGTTTCGAAACTACCATTCCCAGAACCTTCTATTAACTTCTACTTGTGTGCATGCTGGGAGCTGTAGATTCACAACTGCTACGGTGACACAGTTTGCTGACCTGTGTTGTATTTAATTTAATTTTTTAATAGGGTTCTCCGAGCTAAAGATATTGATGACCTATCCTCAGGATAGGTCATCTGTCACGACGGACGTGCACTCAGTGTAAACGATAATACACCAACCAGGCTCTGGACGAGAGACAGGGGAAGGGTCACCTCCTAGTAAATCCCTGACCTCTTTCCCTGCACTGCTCAGCCCACAGGCAGACCTTAACCACCTCCGGACCGCTGTACGCACAGACGCGTCCTGGAGGTGGTTGTTTAATTCCTCCTGGACGCGCCGGCGCGTCCTCTCGCGAGACGCGAGATTTCGGTCACAGCCGGCCCGCGCATGCGCATCGCGGGCCGGCAAAAGTTCGAGGAGTATTTCATCAGCAACCTGCCAGCCAATGATCGTCGCTGGCAGGTTGCTGATTTTTAAAAAATCGAATCACAAGCCAGATAACAGATCATATTAGTAAATATGATCTGTTATATGGCTTCTCTGCTCCTCTGCTGGTCCTTTTCGTCGGTTGGATCCAGCAGAGAAGCAGACATCACTGTGAGTACACACCAAACACTGCCCTTAGCCCCTGATCACCATCCATCACCCCCATCATCCAAATTAACCCCTTGATCGCCCCCTGTCAATCACTTAGTGAAAGACAAAAAGTGATCAGTGTAAACTGACACTTTTTTTTTTCACTAGTATTGGCTGTTAGGTTTTAGGGATAGTTTAGGCCCCTTGGTTAGGTAGTTAGCGTCAGTTAGCGCCCACCCCACCGCACCGCAGTCACTTTTATTCGCTGTTTAGCGTATCGCTAATCAGCATTTGTACTTTTATAGTATCTGTAAGTGATCAAAACTGATCACGGTCAGATCTATAATAGTATTAGTGTCAATTTAGTTCGCCCTCCACCCAAAACGCAGTGTTTGCCCGATCAGGCCTGATCGGTCGCCCACACGTGCGTTCACCCACGCCCGCCCCACCGCAGTGACAAAAAATTATTTTTTTTTGATCACTGCACATTCACTTTACACGCTCTGCGGCGATAAAAAAATCAGTTTTGATATTTTTTATCAACCGCAGCGGCCTCCGGTACTTCGCTAGCCTCCCCTTTGTAAGACAGGCTTGCTTTTTTTCTTGGGTAGTCTCAGGGAATACCCCTAAATTTAGTAGTCCAAATGTCAAACAGGGGGTATTCTTCTGAAGAGGCCTACAGGATTCTGACCCAGTCGGATGAGGAGTGGGAACCCTCATCTGACGAATCTAGCGGGTCAGAATATGAACCTGTAAAAAAGAAGTGGCTCTCTGACCCAAAGTTCGGACGAGGAGGTTGAGGTCCCTGGCAGCACCAGGCGTACCCGGCCCCGTGTCGCTAGACCACAGGTTATGCAGGATCCGCTTCAAGAGCAGCAGAGTGGGGCTGTCGCTGCCGGATCACGTGGTGAGGCATACACCAGCAGCGCAGCCCTTCCTGGACCTAGTACCAGCACTGCCGTACAACATGGTGAAGTAGCGAGCACCAGAAGGGCAGTTGAAGCTGGTACGGTGGCACGTGCACTAGTTACCCCGTCGCAGCCACAGCACAGACAGGCCCGTAGAGCCCCTAGAATCCCTGAGGTGCTGGCAAACCCTGATTGGCAGTCACCAACTTCAGCCGCACCAGTAGTTCCACCTTTCACCGCCCAGTCTGGAGTTTGGGTTGAGACGGCTCAGATCAGTACGGCCCTGGGATTTTTTGAGCTGTTCTTGACTGCGGAGCTCTTGGACTTAGTCGTGGCAGAGACCAACCAATATGCCACACAATTTATAACCGCAAACCCGGGAAGCTTTTATGCCCAGCCTTTCCGGTGGAAACCAGTCCAAGTTTCCGAACTTAAAATTTTTCTGGGCCTTCTCCTCAACATGGGCCTGACAAAAAAGCATGAATTGCGGTCATATTGGTCAACGCACCCAATTCATCACATGCCCATGTTCTCTGCTGCTATGTCCAGGACACGATTTGAGGCCATCCTGCGTTTCCTGCACTTTAGCGACAACACCACCTCCCGTCCCAGAGGCTACCCAGCTTTTGACCGGCTCCACAAAATTCGGCCCCTCATAGACCATTTCAACCAGAAATTTGCAGATTTGTATACCCCTGAGCAAAACATCTGCGTAGACGAGTCCCTAATACATTTTACCGGGCGCCTTGGCTTCAAACAATACATCCCAAGCAAGCGTGCCCGGTATGGGGTCAAATTGTATAAGCTCTGTGAAAGGGCCACAGGCTATACCCACAAATTTCGGATCTATGAGGGAAAAGATCAGACCCTGGAGCCGGTCGGTTGCCCTGACTACCTGGGGAGCAGTGGGAAGACAGTCTGGGACTTGGTGTCACCCTTATTCGGCAAGGGGTACCATCTTTATGTGGACAATTTTTACACAAGTGTGGCCCTCTTTAGGCATTTGTTTCTAGAACGGATTTGCGCCTGTGGCACCGCGCGAACTAGTCGCATGGGCTTCCCCCAACGGCTTGTAACCACCCGTCTTGCAAGGGGGGAGAGGGCTGCCTTGTGTAACGAAGAACTGCTCGCGGTGAAATGGAGAGACAAGCGTGACGTTTACATGCTCTCCTCCATTCACGCAGACACGACAATACAAATTCAAAGGGCAACCCGTGTCATTGAAAAGCCCCTCTCAGTCCACGACTATAATGCGCTCATGGGAGGGGTGGACTTCAATGACCAGATGTTGGCTCCCTATTTAGTTTCCCGCAGAACCAGACGCTGGTATAAGAAGGTGTCTGTATATTTAATTCAATTGGCGCTGTATAATAGTTTTGTTCTCTACAGTAAGGCTGGGAGAACACGATCCTTCCTCAAATTCCAGGAAGAGATCATCGAGAACCTCCTTTACCCAGGAGGTTCCGTGGCCCCATCCACCAGTGTAGTTAGCCGTCTACACGAGCGACATTTCCCCAGTGTCGTTGCTGGTACCTCAACCCAACCGCCACCCCGAAAAAAATGTCGTGTCTGTAGCAGGAGTGGAATAAGGCGTGACACCCGCTATTTCTGTCCTGACTGTCCGGACCACCCTGCCCTATGCTTAGGAGAGTGTTTCCGGAAGTACCACACACAGGTACACCTAGCATAGGGATCACATCTCACCAGGACAGGCACACAGGGCTATTAGGGCCCTTTCTCTCACAGCTGCTGCAAACCTCTCCTTTCACCTGGGATAAAGTGCATAACGTACTTCGCCACATCTTTGGGCGATTTGCGCTTTGCACATTGTCCCATGGGGAAGGAGAGGTTTGTTCTATAAAGGTAAAAAAAACAAAACAAAAAAAAAATTACCGGTAAGTAAAAAAGTTAAAAAAGTTTAAAAAAGTTAATATGTTCTGTTCTAAAGTTAATAAAGTTATTGCTTTGCGGCCTGGTTTTTTCTTTTTTGTTTTGTTTTTTTTACCTTTCAGGTGGACCAACCGATCGACCAGCTGCAGCACTGATGTGCATTCGGACAGAAGCATTGCGCTGCTGTCAGATTACACGCAAGTCGGTGTATGCGGCGCTGCAAGACGAGATTTCTCCTCTGCAGTAAAAGATATGTTTGCCGAGGCATATGAGCTGAGGAGGTGGCGGTGTTCATATACTTTGGCAAACACTTTGTATATATATAAAAAAAAAAATCCCGGCAATGATTTATTCATCCACATCGATTGATGTGAATGGAGAAATCTGGTTTGCCAGGGCATACGAGCTGAAGTGGGTATGGATGTTGGGCGGAGCTCCTATGTCCTGGCAGACGCCTTTCCCCTCCTTTTTCTTTTTTTGGCAGAGATTTTTTTTTTATCCACATTGATCGATGCGAATGAAGAAATCTGTGCCGTTCATTTTTTTCTTTCAGCCCAGAGGCTGAACGGAAAAAAAAAATCTCATTACCCGTATGCTCAATATAAGGAGAATAGCAGAAACTCCTAATGCTGGCCATACATGTAATGATTGCGGAGACCCTCAAATGCCAGGGCAGTACAAACACCCCACAAATAACACCATTTTGGAAAGAAGACACCCCAAGGTATTCGCTGAGGGGCATATTGAGTCCATGAAAGATTGAAATTTTTGTCCCAAGTTAGCGGAAAGGGAGACTTTGTGAGAACAAAATCAAAAAAATCAATTTCCGCTAACTTGTGCCAAAAATTTTTTTTTTTCAATGAACTCGCCATGCCCCTCATTGAATACCTTGGGGTGTCTTCTTTCCAAAATGTGGTCACATGTGGGGTATTTATACTGCCCTGGCATTTTAGGGGCCCCAAAGCGTGAGAAGAAGTCTGGTATCCAAATGTCTAAAAATGCCCTCCTAAAAGGAATTTGGGCCCCTTTGCCCACCTAGGCTGCAAAAAAGTGTCACACATCTGGTATCTCCGTACTCAGGAGAAGTTGAGGAATGTGTTTTGGGGTGTCTTTTTACATATACCCATGCTGGGTGAGATAAATATCTTGGTCAAATGCAAACTTTGTATAAAAAAAATTGGAAAAGTTGTCTTTGCCAAGATATTTCTCTCACCCAGCATGGGTATATGTAAAATGACACCACAAAACACATTCCCCACCTTCTCCTGAGTACGGAGATACCAGATGTGTGACACTTTTTTGCAGCCTAGGTGGGCAATGGGGCCCACATTCCAAAGAGCACCTTTCGGATTTCACAGGTCATTTACCTACTTACCACACATTAGGGCCCCTGTAAAATGCCAGGGCAGTATAACTACCCCACAAGTGACCCCATTTTGAAAAGAAGACACCCCAAGGTATTCCGTGAGGGGCATGGCAAGTTCCTAGAATTTTTAATTTTTAGTCACAAGTTAGTGGAAAATGATGATTTTTTTTTTTTTCATACAAAGTCTCATATTCCACTAACTTGTGACAAAAAATAAAAACTTCCATGAACTCACTATGCCCATCAGCGAATACCTTGGGGTCTCTTCTTTCCAAAATGGGGTCACTTGTGGGGTAGTTATACTGCCCTGGCATTCTAGGGGCCCAAATGTGTGGTAAGGAGTTTGAAATCAAATTCTGTAAAAAATGACCTGTGAAATCCGAAAGGTGCTCTTTGGAATATGGGCCCCTTTGCCCACCTAGGCTGCAAAAAAGTGTCACACATCTGGTATCTCCGTACTCAGGAGAAGGTGGGGAATGTGTTTTGGGGTGTCATTTTATATATACCCATGCTGGGTGAGAGAAATATCTTGGCAAAAGACAACTTTTCCCATTTTTTTATACAAAGTTGGCATTTGACCAAGATATTTATCTCACCCAGCATGGGTATATGTAAAAAGACACCCCAAAACACATTCCTCAACTTCTCCTGAGTACGGAGATACCAGATGTGTGACACTTTTTTGCAGCCTAGGTGGGCAAAGGGGCCCATATTCCAAAGAGCACCTTTCGGATTTCACAGGTCATTTTTTACTGAATTTGATTTCAAACTCCTTACCACACATTTGGGCCCCTAGAATGCCAGGGCAGTATAACTACCCCACAAGTGACCCCATTTTGGAAAGAAGACACCCCAAGGTATTCCGTGAGGGGCATGGCGAGTTCCTAGAATTTTTTATTTTTTGTCACAAGTTAGTGGAAAATGATGATTTTTTTTTTTTTTTTTCATACAAAGTCTCATATTCCACTAACTTGTGACAAAAAATAAAAACTTCCATGAACTCACTATGCCCATCAGCGAATACCTTGGGGTCTCTTCTTTCCAAAATGGGGTCACTTGTGGGGTAGTTATACTGCCCTGGCATTCTAGGGGCCCAAATGTGTGGTAAGGAGTTTGAAATCAAATTCTGTAAAAAATGACCTGTGAAATCCGAAAGGTGCTCTTTGGAATATGGGCCCCTTTGCCCACCTAGGCTGCAAAAAAGTGTCACACATCTGGTATCTCCGTACTCAGGAGAAGGTGGGGAATGTGTTTTGGGGTGTCATTTTACATATACCCATGCTGGGTGAGAGAAATATCTTGGCAAAAGACAACTTTTCCCATTTTTTTTATACAAAGTTGGCATTTGACCAAGATATTTATCTCACCCAGCATGGGTATATGTAAAAAGACACCCCAAAACACATTCCTCAACTTCTTCTGAGTACGGAGATACCAGATGTGTGACACTTTTTTGCAGCCTAGGTGGGCAAAGGGGCCCACATTCCAAAGAGCACCTTTCGGATTTCACAGGTCATTTTTTACTGAATTTGATTTCAAACTCCTTACCACACATTTGGGCCCTTAGAATGCCAGGGCAGTATAACTACCCCACAAGTGACCCCATTTTGGAAAGAAGAGACCCCAAGGTATTCGCTGATGGGCATAGTGAGTTCATGGAAGTTTTTATTTTTTGTCACAAGTTAGTGGAATATGAGACTTTGTATGAAAAAAAAAAAAAAAAAAATCATCATTTTCCACTAACTTGTGACAAAAAATAAAAAATTCTAGGAACTCGCCATGCCCCTCACGGAATACCTTGGGGTGTCTTCTTTCCAAAATGGGGTCACTTGTGGGGTAGTTATACTGCCCTGGCATTCTAGGGGCCCAAATGTGTGGTAAGGAGTTTGAAATCAAATTCAGTAAAAAATGACCTGTGAAATCCGAAAGGTGCTCTTTGGAATATGGGCCCCTTTGCCCACCTAGGCTGCAAAAAAGTGTCACACATCTGGTATCTCCGTACTCAGGAGAAGTTGAGGAATGTGTTTTGGGGTGTCTTTTTACATATACCCATGCTGGGTGAGATAAATATCTTGGTCAAATGCCAACTTTGTATAAAAAAATGGGAAAAGTTGTCTTTTGCCAAGATATTTCTCTCACCCAGCATGGGTATATATAAAATGACACCCCAAAACACATTCCCCACCTTCTCCTGAGTACGGAGATACCAGATGTGTGACACTTTTTTGCAGCCTAGGTGGGCAAAGGGGCCCATATTCCAAAGAGCACCTTTCGGATTTCACAGGTCATTTTTTACAGAATTTGATTTCAAACTCCTTACCACACATTTGGGCCCCTAGAATGCCAGGGCAGTATAACTACCCCACAAGTGACCCCATTTTGGAAAGAAGAGACCCCAAGGTATTCGCTGATGGGCATAGTGAGTTCATAGAACTTTTTATTTTTTGTCACAAGTTAGTGGAATATGAGACTTTGTAAGAAAAAAAAAATAAATCATCATTTTCCGCTAACTTGTGACAAAAAATAAAAAGTTCTATGAACTCACTATGCCCATCAGCGAATACCTTAGGGTGTGTACTTTCCGAAATGGGGTCATTTGTGGGGTGTTTGTACTGTCTGGGCATTGTAGAACCTCAGGAAACACGACAGGTGCTCAGAAAGTCAGAGCTGCTTCAAAAAGCGGAAATTCACATTTTTGTACCATAGTTTGTAAACGCTATAACTTTTACCCAAACCATTTTTTTTTTACCCAAACATTTTTTTTTTATCAAAGACATGTAGAACAATAAATTTAGAGCAAAATTTATATATGGATCTCGTTTTTTTAGCAAAATTTTACAACTGAAAGTGAAAAATGTCATTTTTTTGCAAAAAAAATCGTTAAATTTCGATTAATAACAAAAAAAGTAAAAATGTCAGCAGCAAAGAAATACCACCAAATGAAAGCTCTATTAGTGAGAAAAAAAGGAAACTAAAATTCATTTGGGTGGTAAGTTGCATGACCGAGCAATAAACGGTGAAAGTAGTGTAGGTCAGAAGTGTAAAAAGTGGCCTGGTCTTTCAGGGTGTTTAAGCACTGGGGGCTGAGGTGGTTAAAGGTAGTTGTGCTGTGTCCACCAGCCTAGACTAACAAAACCCTGAACTCCCTGAGATGGTGAAGTGGGGAGATAGGAGCAGCCTGCTCGCACAGAACCTGGATGAACCTGGATGAGCTAGATGACACAAACAACCAAACTAGAAATGCCACTTATCTCTGAGAGCAGGAACAGACAGCCAACCTTTCCTCCAAACTTCCCAGACCAAAATGAACAGTATAATCCGCTCAGAGCACTTAGCTGGAGGCCATTTAAACTAATGACTCCACCCAGTGCACCTGATGAGAGGCGGATCCAGCACGACACCAAAACAAATACTAAACTCGTGCTGCTATCCTGGCCGACCTCCGCACATCGTCAGAGTGGAGCATGACAGTACCCCCCCTTCTACGGGTGACCTCCGGACACCCTGGACCAACCTTATCCGGATCGGACCTATGAAAGGCCCTCACCAGTCGGCTGGCGTTGACATCTGACCCCGGAACCCACATCCTCTCCTCAGGACCGTATCCCCTCCAGTGCACCAGGTACTGGAGGGAACCCCGCAGAACTCTCGAGTCGAGAATCCTGGAGATCTCAAACTCCAAGTTTCCTTCGACTAGAACAGGAGGAGGAGGCAATGGCGATGGTACCACCGGTTTAACATATTTTTTTAGTAAAGACCTGTGGAAGACATCATGGATCCTCCAAGTCTGCGGAAGATCCAGCCGAAAGGCCACAGGATTGATCACCGCAGAAATTTTATACGGACCAACAAATCTTGGACCCAGTTTCCAAGATGGCACTCTCAACCTGATATTCTTAGTGGACAGCCACACCAGATCACCCACACACAGGTCCGGACCCGTCACACGTCTCCTGTCAGCCATTCGTTTATACCTCTCACCCATCCTCTCCAAATTCCCTTGAATCCTCCGCCAGATAGAGGACAAGGCAGAAAAGAATCTCTCCTCCTCTGGCATCCTGGAGGAACCAGACCCAGAAAATGTACCAAACTGAGGATGGAAACCGTATGCGCCAAAAAATGGCGACTTACCCGTGGACTCCTGCCTACGGTTATTCAATGCAAATTCTGCTAAGGACAAGAATGAGGACCAGTCCTCCTGATTCTCAGCCACAAAGCACCTCAAGTAGGTCTCCAGGTTTTGATTGGTACGCTCCGTCTGACCATTCGACTGTGGATGGAAAGCCGACGAGAAAGAGAGTTGAATACCAAGCCGAGAGCAGAACGCCCTCCAAAACCTGGAGACAAACTGCGTGCCCCTATCAGAGACCACATCCGAAGGAATACCGTGCAATTTCACAATATTATCCACAAAAATCTGCGCAAGAGTCTTAGCGTTAGGCAGACTCGTTAGTGGTATAAAGTGAGCCATCTGAAACGGTCGACTACCACCAAAATCACTGTTCTCCTGGAGGAACTTGGCAGGTCCGTAATAAAGTCCATGGACAAATGCGTCCAAGGACGAGATGGAATAGACAATGGAAGAAGTGAACCAGGCGGTCGAGTATGAGCAACCTTTGACCGAGCGCAGGTTTCACAAGCTGTCACGTAATTCTCAATACTCTTACGTAACCCTGGCCACCAGAACCTCCGGGACACCAGATCACAGGTGGACTTACCACCAGGATGTCCAGCGAGAACAGTATCGTGATGTTCCTTGATCACCTTGTATCGTAGGCCCTCAGGAACAAACTACCTCCCTGGGGGACACAAACCAGGAGCCTCCTGCTGGGCTCCCAACACCTCCATCTCCAATTCAGGGTACAGAGCGGAGACCACCACCCCATCCGCCAAAATTGGCGCTGGATCTTCAGAATCACCTCCCCCAGGGAAGCTGCGAGACAAGGCATCTGCCTTGACGTTCTTGAAACCTGGGCAAAAGGTAACCACAAAATTGAACCTGGTAAAAAACAATGACCATCTGGCCTGTCTAGGGTTCAGATGCTTGGCAGATTGCAGGTAAGCCAAATTCTTATGGTCTGTATACACAGTAACGGGGTGAGATGCCCCCTCTAACCAGTGACGCCATTCCTCAAAGGCCAACTTGATAGCCAACAACTCCCTATCTCCAACATCATAATTCCTCTCGGCGACCGAGAGCTTCCTGGAGAAGAAGGCACAAGGAACCCACTAGCCAGGAGAAGGACCCTGCGAAAGCACCGCCCCAACCCCCACCTCTGATGCATCAACCTCCACCACGAATGGCTGAGATACATCCGGCTGCACCAGAATGGGAGCAGACGCAAAACGCTCCTTAATAGCCGAAAAGGCCTGCAATGCCTCATCCGACCAGACAGAGACATCAGCGCCCTTCTTGGTCATATCAGTAAGAGGTTTGACTAGAGTGGAATAATTCAAAATAAATTTTCTATAATAATTAGTAAACCCCAAGAATCGGATCAAAGCTTTCTGATTCTCCGGTCGGTCCCACTCCAGAACCGCCCGGACCTTTTCAGGATCCATACGAAAACCGGAATCAGAAAGCATGTATCCCAAGAATGGAAGCTCTTGCACCGCAAACAAACATTTCTCCAATTTGGCATATAACTTATTCTCCCGAAGGATCGTCAAAACCTGTCTCACATGATCCTGATGGGTCTTCAGATCAGGAGAATAAATTAAAATGTCATCTAGGTAGACTACTACGAACCTCCCCACCAAGTTATGAAAAATATCATTGACGAATCGCTGAAATACCGCTGGCGCATTCGTCAACCCAAAAGGCATCACCAGGTTCTCAAAATGACCCTCGTGCGTATTGAAGGCCGTTTTCCACTCATCCCCCTCCTTGATCCTGATCAGATTGTATGCTCCTCTCAAATCCAACTTGGAGAACACCTTGGCTCCAACAATCTGATCAAAAAGATCAGAGATCAAAGGCAGGGGATATGGATCCCGGACTGTAATACGGTTCAGCTCCCGGAAATCCAAACACGGTCTCAGTGATCCATCTTTCTTCTTCACGAAGAACAAACCTACAGCCACTGGAGACTTGGATGGTCTAATATGACCCTTTGCCAAACTCTCGGCAACATACTTTCGCATGACCTCTCTCTCGGGTTGAGAGAGGTTGTAAAGCCGAGACTTAGGCAACTTAGCCCCCGGAATGAGATTCACTGGGCAATCATAGTCACGATGAGGGGGCAATTCCTGAGCCCCACCCTCTGAAAAAACATCAGAAAAATCCGAGAGATACTGAGGCAAGGCCGTAATGGACACTTCAGAAATAGATGCGACAAGACAATTATCCGAACAAAACTTGCTCCAACCAATGATTTGTTTCGCTTGCCAGTCTATAATTGGGTTATGTCTAGACAACCATGGCAACCCCAAAACTATTGGAGCTGGCAAATCCTTCAGAACAAAACAAGAAATAATCTCAGCATGTGACTCACCCACCCTTAAATGAATACCATGAACAATGTGAGTAAGGCTCCTTTGAGAAAGAGGGGAAGAATCAATTGCAAAAAGACGAATCTCGCTCTCTAACGTGCAAGTACTTAGTCCCAGGCCCTGAAGAAACAGAAAGTCAATTAAATTTACCCCAGCACCACAATAAAGAAAAACATCAACAGACACATTTCTAGACTCTAGCGCCACTATAGCTGAAAGGAGAAAACGAGAACTGCAGGGAACTTGCATACCAGTCTGCTCCACCACACCATTCATACTACCAAGTGTGAGGGGAGTTTTTTTTTATTTTTTCTTTATCTCTTCCCCCTGTGGTTTAACATAAGGACAAGAAAAAACAAAATGACCCCTCTTCCTGCAATAGAAACATAGATTGTGCACTTTTCGAAAGTCTCTGCTATCCGAATGGCAAGATATCTGACCTAACTGCATGGGTTCCTCCCCTACCCCAGAGTAACAAGCAATATCACCCTGGTCAGCTGGTGAAATAAAACCACACGCGGCAGGAATCCCCTGCACGGAGGGACCCTTACACCTCTCTCTGATACGTCTATCCAAACGTATAGCCAAAGACATTGTGTTCTCCAAAGTATCTGGGTATTCATGAAAAGCCAGAGCATCTTTCAACCTTTCAGATAACCCCTGACAAAACTGACTACGTATCGCGGGGTCGTTCCACCCCGACTCAGTAGCCCACCTCCTAAACTCAGTGCAGTAAACTTCAGCAGTATGTTTACCCTGTAGTAAGTTACGTAATTTTGATTCAGCCATCGAAACTCGATCTGGGTCATCATAAATCAATCCCAGGGCTTTAAAAAATTCCTCCACCGACCGGAGGGCCAGAGAACCGGGCGGCAGAGAAAAAGCCCAGGATTGCGCGTCCCCTTTAAGCAAAGACATGATGATACCCACCCTCTGATCCTCATTACCTGATGAAAAAGGGCACAATCGAAAGTACAAATTACATGACTCTTTGAAACTGAAAAAATCATCAGTACCCCCTGTAAATTTCTCAGGAAGAGCGACTTTAGGCTCCCTAACAATTTGACCTGTACCTGATGCCAGCACTCTCTGACACTGTGTGACCGTACTACGCAGATCCGCAACCTCTAGGGATAAACCCTGCATGCGGTCAACCAGTGCCTCAATTGACGCCATCACAAAAGCGCTGAGCAATGGCAGTCACAGTATGGCGGATTATAATGTCACGACGGACGTGCACTCAGTATAAACGATAATACACCAACCAGGCTCTGGACGAGAGACAGGGGAAGGGTCACCTCCTAGTAACCTTAAAGACCTTAAAGGTAGGTGTGCTGTGTCCACCAGCCTAGACTAACAAAACCCTGAACTCCCTGAGATGGTGAAGTGGGTAGGTAGGAGCAGCCTGCTCGCACAGAACCTGGAAGGGCTAGATGACACAAACAACCAAACTAGAAATGCCACTTATCTCTGAGAGCAGGCCAACCTTTCCTCCAAACTTCCCAGACCAAAATGAACAGTATAATCCGCTCAGAGCACTTAGTTGGAGACCATTTAAACTAATGACTCCACCCAGTGCACCTGATGAGAGGCGGATCCAGCACGACACCAAAACAAATACTAAACTCGTGCTGCTATCCTGGCCGACCTCCGCACATCGTCAGAGTGGGGCATGACATCATCAAGATCAGATCAGTAGGGGTCAGACTCCCAACACCACCACCACCACCACCAATCAGGTGTTTTAAGCTGTGGAGCTTTAAACTACAGTGTATGGAGTGGAAGCAGAAGGCTCAGGACACTGGGTAGTGCTGATGTACTGAAGCTCAGCTCCCATTCACTTAAGTTAGATTTGAGCCAGTGTATGGGACTCGCTGCTTCCAGCCGGCCCACTATAAAGTTTCTGGGATGGTGGCTGCCCGAAACAGCTGATTGTTGGGGGTGTTAGATGTCGGACCTCCACTAATATGATATTGACCTAATAGGCTATCAATATCCGTAGCCAGGGAGAACTCCCCTAAAATCAACACATCTGAGATCATCTTGCCTTACCTTCATTAGTGTTTTCAATGTTAATGTCCACTGACCCTGAGTCTTTAATAGAAACTTTGGAAACCAACTGTAAAAAACAATGCAACAATTAAATAGGAAATTAGAAATAAATAGGATGATGGGAGGAAATATAATGCTTTAAAGTGAAATCCCGCTTGTCAGCCATGGGCAGAGATACTTAACTTCCACTAGTAATGTTAAATCTTCCGTTGTAGTTTTGTCATTCATTTCCCAGGTTATATTTTGGTAACTGACAAACTGGGTAATTGTCCAGTGCCTCCTACCTTGAGAAACCTAGGAGTAACCTAAAATCACTGAGAATCATTTAGTAAAATATGGTGGATAATTCAATTATTTATTTGTGAACTATATGGTAGTCTTACGTGATACCATCTTTAACCCCTTCAGGACTCCCTTCAGCCATTTTTAACCTTAAAGGGAACCTGTAATCGGGATTTTGTGTATAGAGCAGAGGACATGGGTTCCTAGATGGCCGCTAGCACATCCGCAATATCCAGTCCCCATAGCTCTGTGTGCTTTTTTGTGTAAAAAAAAAAATTTGATACATATGCAAATTAACTTGAGATGTGTCCTGTCCCTGAGATGAGTCCAGCGTGAAGGAGCCCAGCACCGCCCCGCATCCTCAAAATCTCGTCCTTGCTCCCCGATGTCAGAAAGCCAGAGCGCCGTAATCTCGCGATGCGCGAGCTAGCGCATACGCAGTGTCGTCATAGTGTTCCTTTCATCTGCTGGCATTGACCTCAGGGAACAAACTGCGCATACGCTAGCTCGCGCAGCGCGAGATTACGTCGCTCTAGCTTTCTGACGTCGGGAGCAAGGATGAGATTCTGAGGATGCGGGGCAGTGCTGGGCTCCTTCACGCTGGACTCATCTCAGGGACAGGACACATCTCAGGTTAATTTGCATATGTATAAAATCTTTTTATTTTACACAATAAAAGCACACGGAGCTATGGGAACTGGATATTGCGGATGTGCTATCGGCCATCTAGCAACCCATGTCCTCCACTCTATACACAAAATCCCGGTTACAGGTTCCCTTTAAGGACCAGGCCATTTTTTGCAAATCTGACATGTGTCAATTTATGTGGTGATAACTTTAAAATGCTTTTACTTATTCAAGCCATTCTGAGATTGTTTTCTCGTCACATATTGTACTTCATGACATAAATTTGAGTCAAAATATTTCATTTTTTTTTAAATACCAAATTTCACAAAAATGTGGAAAAATTCACAATTTTCAGAATTTCAATTTCTGTGCTTTTAAAACAGATAATGATACCTCCTAAAAAAGTTATTACTTTACATTTACCATATGTCTACTTCATGTTTGAATCATTTTGTAAATGACATTTTCTTTTTTTGGGATGTTAGAATGCTTAGAAGTTTAGAAGCAAATTTTGAAATTTTTCAGAAAATTTCCAAAACCCACTTTTTAAGGACCAGTTCAGGGCTGAAGTCACTTTGTGAGGCTTACATAATAGAAACTACCCATAAATGGCCCCATTTTAGAAACTAAACCCCTCAAGGTATTGAAAACTGATTTTACAAATTTTCTCTACCCTTTAGGTATTCCACAAGAATTAAAGGAAAAGGTAGATGAAATTTCAGAATTTTACTTTATTGGCAGATTTTCCATTTTCTGAAAGCCAATTTTTTATTTATTTTTTTGCAACTGTCTTATGTAGGGGCTAATTTTTTGGGTGTATATGACTTTTTGATCGCTTGGTATTACACATTTTTTTGATGCAAGGTGACAAAAAATAGCTTTTTTTACACACTTTTTATAAAAAATTTTTTTTACGGTGTTCACCTGAGGGGTTAGGCCATGTAATAATTTTATACAGTAGGTTCTTACAGATGTGGCGATACTTAATATGTATGCTTTTTTAAATTTATTTAAAGGGGTACTGCAGTTTTTTTAAACTGATTATCTATGCTCTGGATAGATCATCAGCATCTGATCGGCGGGGTCCGACACCCGGGATCCCTGCCGATCAGCTGTTTGAGAAGGCAGCGGCGCTGGCAGTAGTGCCGCGGCGTTCTCGCTGTTTACCGCAGGCCCAGAGACGTCACAACTAATTATCACTGGCCTGGGCGCGGCTAAGCTCCATTCAAGTGAACAGAGCTTAGCCCTGCCCAGGCCATTGATACTAGTCGTGACATCACTGGGCCTGCGGTAAACAGCCTTCTCAAACAGCTGATCGGCAGGGGTCCCGGGTGTCAGACCCCCGAAGATCAGATGCTGATGATTTATTCAGAGGATAGATCATCATTTAAAAAAAACTGCAGAACCCCTTTAAGTTTTACACAATAACAGCATTTTTGAAACAAAAAAAATCATGTTTTAGTGTCTCCATATTCTGAGAGCCATAGTTTTCATATTTTTAGGACAATTGTCCTAGCTAGGATCCCATTTTTTGTGGGATGAGATTACAGTTTGATTGGTATAATTTTGGGGTGCGTATGACTTTTTGATCGCTTGGAAATACAGTTTTTGTGATGTAAGGATACAAAAAAATTGCTTTTTTGCCAACTTTTTTTTTTTTTTTTACAGTGGGGTTAGGTCATGTGATATTAGGTCATGTGATATTTTTATAGAGCAGGTCGTTACGGACGTGGCAATACCTAATATGTATACTTTTTAAAATGTATTTAAGTTTTACACAATAATATAATTTTTTAAAACAAAAAAAAGCATGTTTTAGTTTCTCCATAGTCTGAGAGCAATATTTTTTTTTATTTTTGGGGCAATTGTCTTAGTTAGGATATCATTTGTGTTGGGATTAGATGCCGATTTGATTGGCACTATTTTGGGGTGCATATGACTTTTTGATCACTTGCTATTACACTTTTTGTGATGAAAGATGACAAAAAATAGCTTTTTTGACACAGTTTTTATTTTATCTTTTTTACGGTGTTCACCTGAGGGGTTAGTTCATGTGCTATTTTTATAGAGCAGGTTGTTACAGACGTGGTGATACCTAATATGTCTACTTTTTAATTTTTTTTACATTTAACACAATAAAAGTATTTTTGAAACAAAAAAATATTATGTTTTAGTGTCTCCATAGTCTTTTTTAATTTTTTAGGCGATTGTCTTAGGTAGAGGCTAATTTTTTGTGGGATGTGGTGATGGTTAGATTGGTACTATTTTGGGAGCATACACCTTTTTCATCGCTTGGTGCTGCACTTTTAGTGTTTTTTTTTTAGCACAGTTTTTATTTTATTTGTTTGACGGTGTTCATCTGAGGGGTTAGATCATGTGATATAGAGCCGGTCGATACGGATGCGGCGACACCTAATATGTCTTCTTTTCTTTTTTTCCACATTTTTTTTAACTTTATTTTGGTAAAAGGACGCTTTTTTTTTACTTGAAACGTTTAATTTTTTGTAAAACTTTATTTTTTTAACTTCTTTTTTTCAGTTTATTTATTTGTCCCACTCTGGGACTTAAACTTTTGGGCATCTGATCCCCTTTACAATGCATTACAATACCTCTGTATTGTAATGCATTGGCTGTGAGTGTATTAAACACTGTAATACACTTAGGCCCCTTGCAGACGAGCGTGTGTGCATTGGCTGTAAGTGTATTAAACACTGTAATACACTTAGGCCCCTTGCAAACGAGCGTGTGCGGATTATGTCCGGATGTGTTGCGGATGCGTTCAGTGAAAACCACCTAATATACCAGAGTCCACAGAAAATCTGCTACTAAACGAGATAGGCGAGGCGGAAAATCATAACGAGGTCGTTATTATGGGGGACTTCAACTACCTAGATATAGACTGAGAAACTGAAACCTGTACATCTCATAAAGGAAACAGGTTCCTGGCAATAACCAAAGACAATTACCTTTCCCAACTGGTTCAGTAGTGGACTCGACTAGAGGGATGGCCATACTAGACTTAGGATTAACTAATAGACCTGACAGAACAACAGATGTGCAGGTCGGGGAACACCTGGGAAATAGCGACCATAAAGTAATAACCTTCCAATTGCCATTCAAAAGAGCGTTTCTTAAGGGAGGAACAAAAATACCAAACTTCAAAAAAGCTAAATTTAGCCAACTAAGAAAGGCAATAGGCCTAACTAACTAACTAAAAATACAGCCACAAAATGGGATATTTTTAAAAGCATCCTAAAATCTAATTGTGAAAGCTACATATCTAATGGGAATAAAAGTTTAAAGAACAAGAAGAAACCAATGTGGAAAACTAGAACTGTAAAGAAGGCAATAAATGACAAAAAGAAAGCATTTAAATCACTAAAAACAGGAGGGTAGTGAGGAAGCACTGAAAAACTATAAGGAAAAAAAATAGAATATGTAAAAAACAAATAAAAGCAGCCAAACTAGAGACCGAGAGATTCATTGCCAAAGAGAGTAAAACTAACCCTAAAATGTTCTTCAATTATATACGGTAAATGGTAAAAGTATACAGAGTGATGAAGGGGGAGTTGCACAGAGCGATGAGGAGAAAGCAAAGCTATTAAATATTTTTTTCTCCACTGTATTCACTGAAGAAAATAAATTGTCAGATGAAATGCAGAATGTAAAAGTAAATTCCCTATTAAAAGTGCCCTGTCTGACCCAGGAAGAAGTACAGTGCCATCTTAAAAAGATTAAAATAGACAAATCGCTAGGACCGGATGGCACAAACCCCCCCTTCCCCACACCCCGGGTTCCTAAGAGAATTAAGTATTGTCATTACCAGACCCTTATTTCTGATATTTAAGAACTCCATACTGGCAGGGAGTGTTCCACATGATTGGCGCATAGCAAATGTTGTGCAAATATGCAAAAAGGGTCCAAAAACAGAACCCGGAATCTTGGAGCACCTCAATGAAAATAAGCAAATAGCGCCATATCAGCATGGCTTCATGAGGAATCGGTCATGTCAAACTAATTTAATCAGTTTCTATGAGGAGGTAAGTTCTAGACTTGACAGCGGTGAATCAATGGATGTCGAATATCTGGACTACTCCAAAGTATTTGACACTGTACCGCATAAAAGGTTAGTATGTAAAATGAGAATGCTCGGACTGGGAGAAAATGTCTGTATGTGGGTAAGTACCTGGCTCACTAATAGAAAACAGAGGGCGGTTATTAACGGTACACACTCAGATTGGGTCACTGTCACTAGTGGAGTACCTTAGGGGTCAGTACTGGGCCCTATCCTCTTCAATATATTTATTAATGATCTTGTAGAAGGCTTGCACAGTAAAATAAAATTTTTTGCAGATGATACTAAACTGTGTAAAGTAATTAACACTGAAGAGGACAGTATACTGCTACAAATGGATCTGAATAGATTGGAGGCTTGGGCAGAGAAATGGCAGATGAGGTTTAACACTGACAAATGTATTTTATGCACATGGGTAGGAATAATACAAGTCACCCGTACATACTAAATGGTAAAACACTGGGTAACACTGACATGGAAAAGGACCTAGGAATTTTAGTGAACAGCAAACTAAGCTGTAAAGACCAGTGTCAGACCTGCTGCTGCCAAGGCTAATAAGATAATGGGTTGCATCAAAAGGGGCATAGATGCCCGTGATAAGAACATAGTCCTACCACTTTGCAAAATCGCTAGTCAGACCACACATGGAGTACTGTGTACAGTTCTGAGCTCCTGTGAACAAGGCAGACATAGCAGAGCTGGAGAGGGTTCAAAGGAGGGCAACTAAAGTAATTACGGGAATGAGGAAATTACAGTACCCTGAAAGATTATCAAAATTAGGGTTATTCACTTTAGAAAAAAGACGACTGAGGGGAGATTTAATTACTATGTACAAATATATCAGGGGTCAGTACAGAGATCTCTACCATCATCTATTTATCCCCAGGACTGTGACTGTGACAAGGGGACATCCTCTGCGCCTCGAGGAAAGAAGGTTTGTACACAAGCATAGAAGAGAATTCTTTACGGTAAGAGCAGTGAGACTATGGAACTCTCTGCCTGAGGAGGTGGTAATGGTAAGTTCACTAAAAGAGTTGAAGTTGGGCCTGGATGCATTTCTGGACTGTAATAATATTACAGGCTATAGCTAGTAGAGAGGGGTCGTTGATCCAGGGAGTTATCTGATTGCCTGAATGGAGTCAGGAATTTCTTCCCCCCTTCTACCTCACAGTTTTTTTTTTGCCTTCCTCTGGATCAACTATGTTACTCTGTTAAAACTGCGAGATTAGCATCAAACATTGCACCCGCGCGGAATTCGGCGCATACAGCAGAGGTCTGACTATCAGTGGCTGCTGGACCCCTGCCGCTGATCGGGCAGGCGCAGCTCTTGCACCCGCCCGATACATGTACGGCGCTGGTCCTTAAGTCATGTCCACCAGCGCCATACATGTACGGCGCAGGTCCTTAAAGGGTTAATATAGTGCCTATTAGTACAGAAGGCATACCAACCTCACATTCTAGGATAGGTTTTTACCTCACCCCATTAATACATTTTATTGCTATATTACTAGAAAAAAGTTGACAAATACAGATTTGATTTCACTTTATGAAAAAATTTCTACTAATTTAAAGGTGTTTTCTGACCATAAACATATGTAGTATATCTATGGGACATATCAAATATATTTGGTAATGGGTATCCCTCCCCTGGGATCTTTAATTACTATGAAAACAAGGGTCCCAGTTTCATCAATATTATGTAGGGATCAGGGAGAACACCAGTACATATGTGTGGCTTTTTTGATTAAAGGTGTTCTCCGGGAATAAAGAAAATAAAAATACTTATATATCACTTTATTATATATATAATATATTTCAAATACCTTTCTCTAGTTATAATGGCTTGTTTAGTTTTTTGGGCAATCATTAGGAGAAATAAAATGGCTGCTGTCCTATTAGTACACACAAATCCTATCCTATTCACACAGGTGGACAAGTTACTTCAGGGCACTGAACAAAAGAGTTGCCTCATCCTCCTCTCTGCTCTGCTTGTCAGTGATTATGATCCTGAATACAACGGATAGGATCTTCAGCTGAGTCTCTGTGGGAATGGAGTTCATGAGGAGACATGAAGTACAGAGAGGAGGATGGGGATGTGGGTAATGAGCATCAGCTCTTGTATGCAGTCTCCATTACCACAGTCAGTCCTGTCCTCCCTCTCTGCACATTGTCTCCTCAAGAACTCAATTCCTACAGACACTCATCATTAATCAGACATAGATAATATTAAACTGTTCATTATCATAATTCCTGACAAGCTGAGCAGAGAGGAGAAGGAGCTCACTGCTCTGAGGTAACTTGTCCTGTGTGATTAGGACAGGTTTTATGTGTACTAATAGGATGGCAGCAATTTTATTTCTACTAATAATTGCTCCCCAGACAAAACAAGCCTGTAACAGCGGCTGCTGTGCGCCGTTGTTCCCCTGCTTACCACCGCGGTCCCGGGTGGTGTGTTCAGCGGTGATCTGCGGCCAGTGCTTTCCATTCACCGCTGCAGTCCTGGGCTCTGTCTGTGTAGGTACTGTTGTTCTGGGATCTGCTCCACAGTTTCCTCTCAGCCCTGTCCACAGCATGCTTGCGGCTTGTTTCCTGCAGCACTTCCTTAAGGGCTGGCGCACATCACTTCCTGGGCTTTATGGGTTAGGTCTTGTTACCTCGCTGACTAATCCTAGCCCTCCTGCGCATATGTTAGATGGAGAAACAGCTCATACTGTTTCTGTACACATTACTTTATTAGAATTGCCACAAGAGGCAGCTATCCCCACACAGCTAACATACTGCAAATAATTGAATATGCATTGAGAGGTGTGTTACTAGCTGCAGAAGAACCAGGAAATGACTTGGCAGACATGTAATGCAGAGACAAGCGCTGGAAGGAAGCATCTAGTGGCATCCAGGCGTCAGTGAGACCTAGAGTGGCCAGAGTCAAAGTTGGAAGTGACTGATGACTGTCAGCAATCCAGATGTCGTCCAGGAAAGAGAGGATCAGTTCCCAGAAGGCTGGAAAAGCTGTAAAACGGAGCTACAGACCCTGCAGGGCCTAGTTGTGATGGACAGACTTGTTATTTGGTTTAAGTCACCATCGGATGAAGAACAGATGCGGGTAGGTAAGCCAGATTGTGCACGCACTGCAGTATATTGTGGTTGCCTGGAAGAAAACTAGAGACTGTGATCTAGCCTGCAGTTAGTTAGTCAGTTAGGGACTCTGGGTGAGGCAGGCTGCAAGGATTGTGCTGCAAGGATTGTGCTACAAAGATTCTGAAATTACCCAACACCAGGACCTACTAGTTATAAGTTTATAGTTCGCTCCTGGATCAACAAGGGACTTCACTGCAAACGTCAGTTAGTCCAGCCTCTTGACTGGGAGTATGTGTCACGGACATGTGTTACAGTGTCGTTTAGGAAGAAGGGAAACTATTGTATACACCTGTAAGATTGTGAGCTCTTGTGCTACACCGCAGGCGCCTGTATCTTGCACCCCACACAATTGTTCCCATTTCCTAGGGTAATAAGCTGTACGGCGGGGCAGTGATAGCTGTGCCCGCAATAGGTAAATTAACGCAAGTGGTGTCTGTTGGCCATCTTGGGGCACCGTGCTATGCAGCACAGGGGTTTTGGCATCCAGGCCGAGCCTATGTAGTTTTATTATATGTTCACTACATTTGAGATTGTGTTTAATACTTCTGTTCACTAAAGTTTCTGTTTTCATAAAAGCTGGTGTTGGAGTTGCTTTCATCATCTGTGGCTTCGCTGTATCCTGGGGAGCCCTCTCCGCTTCACGGTCTTACACATATATAAGTGGCTCAGCCCCCTTCCCAGATGCCTCACTGTCAAGATCCTTGTGTCCTGCTATGGTTCCTGATATCCGCTTGTGTTCCTGACTAGTACTCGTATTCCTGGACTCTGCTACCTGTTTCATCCCTGCCTGCTTGCCTTGACTCTCCTGTTGCCGATCCAGATTACCTGACCTGTACCTGTGCTGCCTGCCCTGACCTATTGCCTGTCTTACTTTACCTCTGTGTCATCTTTTGGTCTTGCACTGTTGCTCCTGGTCACGACAGCCTGCTGACAATGCTAGTACCTCTGGTACCTTTCTCAGGTACCTACTGGTCTGCCTGGACCAGCTGCCTTGTGTGCCTATCCTCCTCAAGAGGTAGCGACCTGGTGTTCCCCTCGGGAAAGTCTATCCCCACCATCAGGGATACTGTGAAGATTGAGGGGTTCACCTAGACAACGCGCTTAGAGGAGGTAGGACACGTAGCACAGTGGGTTCACTCCGTCTGGTTCGTGAAAAAGCCATTAGAACTAATGAAAGGTATTTGGGAATATATTTATAATAAAATAATATTTTAGGCAATTTTATTTTCTTCATTCCCGGAGAACCCCTTTAAAGAGGACTTGTGACCTCTTCTGCCATATCTGTTTTAGTAACTACTTGCATCCAGTTGCGGTCCGGCTCTCAGGGGGGTGCCAGAAGCAATGAGCGCTTCCATCAATACAGATGGAAGCGCTCATTGCTGGAGCGCTGGGAGCTGGGTCCTGTCACTCACCACTGAGCTCCCAGCGCTCCTTTCAGGTCGGCAGTGCACAGAATGGTGAAGCAGGAAGACTTCTCCCTGCTCCACATTCAGCCTGCAGGCATGGATCGCGCTGCTGGCATGTGTGGCGAAGCCTGCAGCCTAGTAATCTTCATAAGCTCCACCCACACAGTGCTGCAGAGCGATCTGTGCCTGCATGGAAGAGAGGACTGTGAGCTTCAGGAACGGGACAAGGTGAGGAGTTTATTACTATGGAGGGGGCACAGAGGAGTTTATTACTATGGAGGGGGCACAGAGGACTTTATTACTATGGAGGGGGCACAGAGGACTTTATTACTATGGAGGGGGCACAGAGGACTTTATTTCTATTGAGGGGGCACAGAGGGCATTACTACTATGTTGGGGGCACAGAGCCATAGGGCATTACTACAATGAAGGGGGCACAGAGAGCATTATTACTGTGAAGAGGGCACAGTGGGCATTATTACTGTGAAGGGGGCACAATAAGGATTTCTACAATGGAGGGGGCACAGAGGGCATTACTAACACAGTGGACATTATTACTATGAAGGGGACACAATGGGGATTATTACTATAAAGGGGACACATTGGGGATTATTACTATGAAGGGGAAACAATGGGGATTATTACTGTGAAGGGGGCACAATGGGGATTATTACCATGAAGGGCGCACAATGGGGATTATTACTGTGAAGGAAACACAAAGAGGGCGTTACAACTGTAAGGGGCACAGAGAGAGAATAACTATTGTGAGAGGGTACAATGTGGGCATAACTACTGTGAGGGGGCACACATCTGTGCCAAACTACTGTGAAGGTTGTACAATGAAGGCAATACTACTTTGAGGGGGTACAATTTTTTTAAAGTATTGGGGGGTGGGGTGGGGGGGTCAGAGAACAGAGAAAGGACCTGCCCAGGGTGCCAAACACCCTAAGCACGCCACTGCTTTCATCACCCTTGAAAAGCTAATTCTGAAATATCTATTCTTATCTTATGACTCTATGTTGTACCATTAACTTCTGATTCATTCTGAAGGACTATGAATGAATTACTAGCCATTTACAGTGAAGGTCTAGATGGGTTTGAGGAGGTGTCCCTGCACAGTCTGACATTACCAAATCAGTGCTGCCATTGTCAGACTGTGTAGGGACTAGTGTTGAGCGGCTGGGGTCATATTTGAATTTGTGATATTTCACAAATATTTTGTAGAATAGTCGTCGAATATTCCCGAATTTGAATATTCGTTATATTCTACATTCTTTTTATTGTACTTGAAAATCGACAAGGTAATGATCGTGCAATAAGCGAATATTACGCGATCAATACAGGTGTGTGTTAAAAACGAATATATAGCACTATAGAATATAGTGCTATATATTAGTTTTTAGAATATTTGTCATTTTTTTCCATCTAAAGTCATGATTCATGACTTCAGATGGAAAAAAATGACAACTATTCTAAAAAACGAATATATAGCACTATATTCAATATAGTGCTATATATTCGAATTTTAAAATAGTCGTCATTGCAGAATATTCTAAAAAATGAATATATAGCACTATATTCCATATAGTGCTATATATTCATATTTTAGAATAGTCGTCATATTTTTCCATCTGAAGTGAACACTGAACACTATTCACTTCAGATGGAAAAATGACGACTATTCTAAAATACGAATATATAGCACTACAGTATATTGAATATAGTGCTATATATTCATATTTTAGAATATTCGTCATTTTTTTCCATCTGAAGTCATGATTCCTCCCTGCTTAAGTTGCTTGTGGGCCAATAACTCATTGGCCGACAAGCAAGAAGCAGGGAGGAATCATGTGTTCAGATGGAAAACATGACGAATATTTGATATAACGAATATATAGCACTATATTCAAAATATTCGCAAATTCTCGAAGTGGCGATATTTGAGATAAAAATTCGCTTTTCGAATATTCGTGCTCAACACTAGTAGGGACACTCCCCTCTCAACTGGTAACACACAGATGGACCTTCATAATTCATAACTTCTAGCATGTATAATAAAGGAATGGTTCAATATATAGTGATAAGAATAGATGCTCCAGAGTCCAGAATTGTTATGACATGGGGAATTCTGATGGGGAATGCAAGTAGTTACTAATACAGACATGTCAGGAAAGGTAACAGGTCCTCTTTAAAGTCTATGTGAATTAGGCTGGACTCGTATCACGTTTTTGCCATCTGTATAACTGACACAAAAACGTATAAAACGTTAAACTGATTATTCAGACTGATGTCATGAGCATTTCCTTGCTCCGATGCTCCCTCCTGTCACATTGCATCACTCAGCGCAATGCTGTGTTTGTTTTGTGACGGTGACGCAACGAGCTTCGCATCAATATGCTAAGAGGAGACTTCCACTACTACTTTGCATAGTATCCGCCTCCAAAACAGCCTGCGGCAGCGATGTGCCGGTGACGTCACCGGGCTCACTGCTAGACGGAAGTCTCCACTTATCATAGTGATGTGAAGCCAGATACGTCACCAGCACAAAACAAACACACCCTTGTGCTGTGCGATGCAGCATGGCAAGGGGGAGCATCTGAGAAAGGAATTGCTCAGATGCTTCACTCATATGTAGTCAAGGAATAAAGAACAGCTTATATCCAGGTTCAGCTCTGAACCCGGAGAAGCTTTTCAACTGTTCAGCAAATAACATTTGCTAATGTGATATTTGTGAGACATTTGACCGAAGTGAGCACTGAAAAGCTTCATTGATGTCCTGATTAAAGCTACTTTTACATCTTCACTTTCCCTTTCCGCTATTGAGATCAGTCATATGATCTCAATAGCGGGGGGAAACGCTTCAGTTTTGTCCCCATTCAATGTCAATAGGGACAAAACAGAACTGAACGAAATTGAATGCACCAGAATTCATTCCGTTCCGTTTGGCTGTGTCCCCATCGCGGGCAGAATAATGCTGGAAGCAGCTTTTTTTGGTCTGCGATGTGGTGCGGAGCAAGACGGGTCTGTTATGACACATAATGTAAGTCAATGGTGGCGGATCTGTTTTCTTGGACACAAAAGAAAACGGATCCGTCCCCCATTGACTTACAATGGATTTAGAGATGGATCCGTCTTGGCTATTTTAGAGATAATACAACGGAATCCGTTTAGAATGGATGCAGACGGTTATATTATTATGACGGAAGCGTTTTTGCTGATCCATGGTGTGAAAGTAGCTTAAGGAATAATTAGAACCGTATATTTAACATATCTTACCAGGTAATGCAGGGACACTTTCTTGACCTCCTCCAGCTCTGTGTGACTTATGATGTATTCTGCATGAACCTTTTGATGGCCCTCACATGGAAGAACACCATCCAGAGAATCAAGTTTCAAGTAGCTCTTGCTCCGAGAGTAGAATTGCACAACGTGTTGTGAGGCAAAACCAAAATCAGGCTGTGGTACACCATTAACATATGTTTTTTTGGGCGTGTCTGTTTGCACCTTTAAAAATGAATGAACATAATATATTTCAAGGCATTCAACTGGAAGATTCCTGTTAATTTCTCCCTTACAATTCTGATTTTTATACTTAGCATTTCAAAAATCAGCTGGACCTCTGAAACCTCATAGATGTTTCACTAGTGAATGACTTCCTTAGTCTCATTATCACAGAGCCTTGTAATAATGAAAGGGGAAAAGTTTAAAAAATAAAAAGTTGACTTTGCTAGCATACCAGTACAGCCAAAGCCAAGGGTAATATTGGTAGCAAAGGGATGTATATGTTTTTGAAACTTTTCAACATTGTCCATTGTAAATGCAATATGCCCTTACATATTGGATTTTTTTTTAAATGTTACATTCTAGATTCCAAATTAACGTTAAAATAAGTGCACACACAACACTATGGTTTGATTGAACCTACTGCATACGAGCATACAGACTCATACCGACAAATGCTTGGAGCCTTTCCAGTTGGTTGTATTCAGAGTAAAAGAAGCTTGGCCATTCTCATCAGTCAGTAAGGTCTGGCACACCAAATCAGCGCCACATCTCAGATTAAGTTTAATGTTTGGTTTAGGAAGACCTGCAGCATCCTCCACTTTGATCTAAAACAAGAAATCATAATATATAAAAGCTGAACCTTATCTTCAGAACATGGTATATGAAGACAAAGCGACTCACCAAACCACTGTAAGGGATGCCGGGCTTGTAGTTAGTGTCAGCATTGACAAAAGACAGTTTATTGATGACATTTGATATACTGGTTTGGCCATTTGATGATAGCTCCACCCCTGCATAGAAGAGAACACACGTTGAAAAAAGAAAATCTAATTTGTGTTGTTACATTTCTTAAAAAACGTAATTACTAGCTAGAGAGAGATATAATATGAAGCCCCTGGGCCCCAATATAAAATCTCGAACAGGGCGGCCATCTAACATGTGCCAATTATAATACTGGTGTCTTCTTATGTGGTAGGAGATCCTTTAGGACCTCTCAAGCAATATGCAGTGCAACTATTAACTCTGCATCCCTATAACTACAGATTTCTCAAAAATTTGATTCGGTCGGTTCTTTTTGATCCGAATTTATTTGTGGCGAATCGCGTTAAACAACGACTATTTCTGGGCTTCAGAGAGCCTGTATAGTGGTGCACTCCTTTAACACCATTGTCAGCTGATTCCACATAGATGTCTACAGAACCTGTTCTATTAAATGCTTATACAAGTAGAGCCCCCCGACAGAGTGGAGAGGGTGTCAGCAGTAAGTTTGTGTTCACGTCACTGATTATTTTGCCCATCCTCTGATCCGTCAGAAAAATAACCCCCAAAAAACAGATCCTGTCTGTTGAGCATCCACCTTCACTCGGTCACATAAATGTTTTCCCTATTTCTACACCCTAAAAAAAGAAATATAACAATCACAATTTACCGCCGAATGGCTAAAGAGACGTACTTACAGTGGCGGAAATAATTATTTGACCCCTCACTGATTTTGTAAGTTTGTCCAATGACAAAGAAATGAAAAGTCTCAGAACAGTATCATTTCAATGGTAGGTTTATTGTAACAGTGGCAGATAGCACATCAAAAGGAAAATCGAAAAAATAACTTTAAATAAAAGATAGCAACTGATTTGCATTTCATTGAGTGAAATAAGTATTTGAACCCTCTAACAAAAAAAGACTTAATACTTGGTGGAAAAACCCTTGTTTGCAAGCACAGAGGTCAAATGTTTCTTGTAATTGATGACCAAGTTTGCGCACATTTTAGGAGGAATGTTGGTCCACTCCTCTTTGCAGATCATCTCTAAATCCCTAAGGTTTCGAGGCTGTCTCTGTGCAACTCTGAGCTTGAGCTCCCTCCATAGGTTTTCGATTGGATTAAGGTCCGGAGACTGACTAGGCCACTCCATGACCTTAATGTGCTTCTTCTTGAGCCACTCCTTTGTTGCCTTTGCTGTATGTTTTGTGTCATTGTCGTGCTGGAACACCCATCCACGACCCATTTTCAGTTTCCTGGCAGAGGGAAGGAGGTTGTCGCTCAGGATTTCACGATACATGGCTCCGTCCATTTTCCCGTTTATGCGAATAAGTTGTCCTGTGCCCTTAGCAGAAAAACACCCCCAAAGCAAAATGTTTCCACCCCCATGCTTGACGGTGGGGACGGTGTTTTGGGGGTCATAGGCAGCATTTTTCTTCCTCCAAACACAGCGAGTTGAGTTAATGCCAAAGAGCTCTATTTTGGTCTCATCAGACCACAGCACCTTCTCCCAGTCACTCTCTGAATCATTCAGGTGTTCATTGGCAAACTTCAGACGGGCCTGCACATGTGCCTTCCTGAGCAGGGGGACCTTGCGAGCCCTGCAGGATTTTAATCCATTGCGGTGTAATGTGTTTCCAATGGTTTTCTTGGTGACTGTGGTCCCTGCTAATTTGAGGTCATTAACTAACTCCTCCCGTGTAGTTCTAGGATGCTTTTTCACCTTTCTCAGAACCATTGACACCCCACGAGGTGAGATCTTGCGTGGAGCCCCAGAGCGAGGTCGATTGATGGTCATTTTGTGCTCCTTCCATTTTCGAACAATCGCACCAACAGTTGTCACCTTCTCTCCCAGCTTCTTGCTAATGGTTTTGTAGCCCATTCCAGCCTTGTGCAGGTCTACAATTTTGTCTCTGACATCCTTGGACAGCTCTTTGGTCTTTCCCATGTTGGAGAGTTTGGAGTCTGCTTGATTGATTGATTCTGTGGACAGGTGTCTTTTATACAGGTGACTAGTTAAGACAGGTGTCCTTAATGAGGGTGACTAATTGAGTAGAAGTGTCTAACCACTCTGTGGGAGCCAGAACTCTTAATGGTTGGTAGGGGTTCAAATACTTATTTCACTCAATGAAATGCAAATCAGTTGCTATCTTTTATTTAAAGTTATTTTTTCGATTTTCCTTTTGATGTGCTATCTGCCACTGTTACAATAAACCTACCATTGAAATGATACTGTTCTGAGACTTTTCATTTCTTTGTCATTGGACAAACTTACAAAATTAGTGAGGGGTCAAATAATTATTTCCGCCACTGTATATTTCATTTTTCTACACCACGTGAATGGCTGTAGTACAGTATTATTTCACTGCTGAACGGCAATCAAGACAAATATATATTTTTCTGATTAATAAACTCACTCCCCCCCAAAAATTATCACAATTCCCAGCAGAATGGCTGATGGGACGTTCGTATGTTTCCTTTTATTACACCAATGTAAATGGCTGTATATACAATGTAATTTCACCACCGAATGGCACTTATGACATATATTTTTCCCTTTTTTCCACCCTATTAATACACCCCCCAAAAAAAGCTAAATCAACGCAAAACGGCTAATAGGACGTACGTATCTTTCCTATTAATACACTTCGTAAATAGCTGTAGTACAATGTAACTTCACCGCTGAACGGCAATTATGACATATATTTTTCCCTTTTTTTCCTATTAATAACCCCCCCAAAAAAGGAAAACAATGTAAAATCAACTCAGAACAGCTAATGGAACATACGTATATTTCCTTTTTCTACACCACGTAAATAGCTGTAGTACAATGTTACTTCACAGCTAAATGCCAATTATGACATAATTTTTCCTTTTTTTTTATATTTCTACACCCCAAAAAAAGAAATATAACAATCACAATTCTAGTGATGAGCGAGCACCAAAGTGTTTGGGTGTTCGGGTACTCGGTTCAAACACATAGCGATATTCGTGCGCTCGGCCGAGCCCCCGAGTATAATGGAATTCAATGGGAGACAACCAGGCACCCCCTGCTCGGATGAGGGGAGGGGAAAAGGTCTGAAAGTGATGGAAACACCTCTGAAATCGATCAGGAACAGCAGGGGAACCATGTCTGGATGCATCTTGGACTGCAATGTTGCTGCTGGGAACCATATTGTACGCCACTTTTACAGACCGACCAAAAAACACCCAAAACCCAGGCCCCTCAAAAAAAAAAAACTTTTTAGAGGAAAAATTGTTAGGAAACATTCTTTCCTGTATATTCATATGTATATACAGTGTAAGTGCTGCCAAAAATTACAAGGAAGAAGCACTCCGATACAGCCTGTATATCACATAAAGGAGGGCCTCATTAACATGATGCTACAATTGTTCAGGTACACTGCTACACTCCTAAAGTCTATGCACTAAGTGAAAGGCCTGCCAAATATTACAAGGAACCGGCACTCCAATAAACCCATTCTTACACATAAATGAGGGCATCATACACACCCTTGAAAAATTATCCTTGATGGCCTGCTGGTGACCTTCCAAAATATTCGGAGCGAGGGCATGTTGGTGACCCTATAAAAAATTAGGGGCGAGTGCCTGCTGCAGAGCTGACCTTCTAAAACATTATATGTGAGAGCCTTCTCTTCAGCTAACGCTCTAAAACATTATACAGTACAGACCAAAAGTTTGGACACACCTTCTCATTCAAAGAGTTTTCTTTATTTTCATGACTATGAAAATTGTAGATTCACACTGAAGGCATCAAAAACTATGAATTAACACATGTGGAATTATATACATAACAAACAAGTGTGAAACAACTGAAAATATGTCATATTCTAGGTTCTTCAAAGTAGCCACCTTTTGCTTTGATTACTGCTTTGCACACTCTTGGCATTCTCTTGATGAGCTTCAAGAGGTAGTCCCCTGAAATGTTTTTCACTTCATAGGTGTGCCCTGTCAGGTTTAATAAGTGGGATTTCTTGCCTTATAAATGGGGTTTTGACCATCAGTGACGTTGAGGAGAAGTCAGGTGGATACACAGCTGATAGTCCTACTGAATAGATTGTTAGAATTTGTATTATGGCAAGAAAAAAGCAGCTAAGTAAAGAAAAACGAGTAGCCATCATTACTTTAAGAAATGAAGGTCAGTTAGTCAGCTGAAAAATTGGGAAAACTTTGAAAGTAAGGGCTATTTGACCATGAAGGAGAGTGATGGGGTGCTGCGCCAGATGACCTGGCCTCCACAGTCACCGGACCTGAACCCAATCGAGATGGTTTGGGGTGAGCTGGACCGCAGAGTGAAGGCAAAAGGGCCAACAAGTGCTAAGCATCCTTCAAGACTGTTGGAAGACCATTTCAGGGGACTACCTCTTGAAGCTCATCAAGAGAATGCCAAGAGTGTGCAAAGCAGTAATCAAAGCAAAAGGTGGCTACTTTGAAGAACCTAGAATATGACATATTTTCTGTTGTTTCACACTTGTTTGTTATGTATATAATTCTACATGTGTTAATTCATAGTTGTGATGCCTTCATAGTCATGAAAATAAAGAAAACTCTTTGAATGAGAAGGTGTGTCCAAACTTTTGGTCTGTACTGTATGTGAGGGCCTTCAGGTGAGAAGACCACATAAAACATTACAGGTGAAGGCCTACAGGTGAGCAGACCGTATAAAACATTGGAGGTGAGGGCTTGAAGGTGAGCGGACCCCATAAAACATTGTAGCGAGGGCCTACAGGTGAGCAAACTGTATAAAACATTGGAGGTGAGGGCCTACAGGTGAGCGGATCCTATAAAACATTGTAGTGAGGGCCTACAGGTGAGAAAACCGTATAAAACATTGAAGGGTAGGGTCTGAAGGCGAGCGGAACCTATAAAACATTGTAGTGAGGGCCTACAGGTGAGCAGACCGTATAAAACATTGGAGGTGAGGACCTGAAGGAGAGCGGACCCTATGAAACATTGTAGTAAGGGCCTACAGGTGAGCGGGCCCTATAAAACATTGGAGGTGAGGGCCTAAAGGTGAGCAGACCATATAAAACATTAGAGGTGAGGGCCTACCGGTGAGCAGACCGTAAAAAATATTGGAGGGGAGGACCTGAAAGTGAGCGGACCCTATAAAACATTGTAGTGAGGGCCTACAGGTGAGCAGATCGTATAATACATTGGAGGTGAGGGCCTACAGGTGAGTGGACCCTATAAAACATTGTAGTGAGGGCCTACAGGTGAGCAGACCGTATAAAACATTGGAGGTGAGGGTCTGAAGGTGAGCGGACCCTATAAAACATTATAGTAAGGGCCTACAGGTGTGCAGACCGCATAAAACATTAGAGGTAAGGGCCTACCGGTAAGCAGACCGTAAAAAACATTAGAGGTGAGGGCCTGAAGGTGAGCAGACCCTATAAAACATTGTAGTGAGGGCATATATACTGTATGAAAGAGGAGGAGTAGGATGAGAAAACAAGATTCAAACAAATACCCTTTTTTTGCGGTGAAAAGGGTGCATCTGAATCTTGTGGATTGAGTACATTATAAAGCATAAATTTAAATTGCGTTTTTGTTCCTCATTAGCTCAGCTTTCCTCTGGTGGAGTGGAGAAGTCAGGGGCAATCCAGGCCTTGTTCATTTTTATCTGAGTCAACCTGTCAGCATTGTCAGTGGACAAGCGGATACGGTTATCTGTTATGATGCCACCAGCAGCACTAAATACACGCTCAGACAATAGGCTGGCGGCAAGGCAGGCCAGCACCTCCTAGGCATAAAGCGCAAGTTCGTGCCACGTGTCCAGCTTGGACACCCAGTAGTTGTAAGTCACCGAGGGATCATTGAGGATGCTGACACGGTCTGCTATGTATTCCTTCACCATCTACCAAAACTTTTCCCTCCTTGG
Source organism: Bufo bufo (assembly GCF_905171765.1). Classification (NCBI taxonomy): domain Eukaryota; kingdom Metazoa; phylum Chordata; class Amphibia; order Anura; family Bufonidae; genus Bufo; species Bufo bufo. The sequence continues at coordinate 53,247,791 of NC_053394.1, forward strand.
GACAGTAGGCCGTGCATCAGGGTGCGGTTGCTGGCGGGGTGTCATGAAAGTGTCCCATGCCTTGGAGAGTGTTGCCCTGCCTTTGTTGGAACTGGAGTGTATTCCCGTTGTCTGCCTTCCTCATTTGCCTATGGAAGTACGGACTCTGCCGCCTGCTTTGTCAGATGGAAATGTTTGGAGCAATTTCTCAACAAGGACCTTCTGGTATCGTACCATTTTACTTGCCCTCTCCACCACAGGAATGAGAGATGAGAAGTTCTCTTTGTAGAAGGGGTCGAGAAGGGTGAACACCCAGTAATCCGTGTTATCTATAATGCGTATAACGCAAGGGTCGTGGGAATGGCAGCCTAACATGAAGTCAGCCATGTGTGCCAGAGTACCAACAGACAAGACGTCTATGTTGATGTCAGAAAGACTCTCCATCTCCTCCTCCTCATCCCCTTGTGCACATCCACGTCGAACCGATGGAATTAAAGTTCCGTCGGTAGTACCCTCTGTAGCAGAGGCAACTGTCTCCAGCTACTCCTCATGGTCCAATTCGTGCTGAGAAGACGAAATGTGGGTGGTCTGGCTATCACCCACACTAAAGTCCCCCCCCCATTTCCATGTCTGACACATTCAGGGTGTCGTCCTTAATTGTGAGCAGCGATCGTTTAGGTAGACACAGAAGTGGGATGCTTATGCTGATTATAGCGTTATGGCCACTAACCATCTGTGTGGATTCATCAAAGTTTCTTAAAACCTCACAGAGGTCTGCCATCAATGCCCACTCCTCGCTTGTGAATAGTGGAAGTTGACTCGAAAGGCGACAACCATGTTGCAGCTGGTATTCCACAACTACCCTCTTCTGCTCACAAAGCCTGGACAACATGTAGAACATAGAGTTCCAGCGCGTGCTCACGTCGCACAACAGTCGGTCTGCTGCAGTGTTGACAGACCGGCTGAAGTTGTGGACGACTTGCGAATATGGGCACACACGCGGTGCGCCTTTACTAGTAGCTCTGTCAAATTGGGTATGTTTTAATAAACTGCTGAACCACTAAGTTTAATACGGCATGGCAAGTGCATCAGGTTGCCGAGCTCCAAAGCACCCACCAAGTTATGGCCATTGGCGACAGCCACAGCTCGGTCTGGTCCCTTATACCCTGCCACAGCTCTGCAGCAGTGTGCTGTTTGTCCCCTAGGCAGATCAGCTTCAGCACGGCCTTTTGACGTTTCCCCACAGCAGTGCTACACTGCTTCCAGCTACCGACTAATGGCTGACTGCTGGAGGTAAAAGTGGTGGAGGTAGCGGCGGAAGAGGAGGAGGAGAAGAGGGGGAGTAACATAGCTGCTGGCAGAGACCCTGATAGACGTAGGGCCCACAATCCTGGGCGTGGGTAGCACCTGTGCCATCCCAGGGTACGACTCACTCCCGGCCTCCACAACATTCACCCAGTGTGCGGTCAGGGAAATGTAGCGTCCCTGGCCACCAGCACTTCGCTATGTGTCTGTGGTCAAGTGGTCCTTCCCATTAACTGCGTTGGTCAGGTCACAGGTGATGTTCTGGGATACATGCTGGGGTAAGGCGGGCACAGTACACCGTGAAAAATAGTGGCGACTGGGGACTGCGTACCGATGGATGGCCACCGACATCAGGCTGCGGAAGGCCTCCGTCTCCACAAGCCTATATGGCAACATTTAAAGGGCCAGTATTTTTGAAAGTTGCGCATTTAGTGCTATGGACAGTGGGTGGGTGGCTGGGTATTGCATTCAAATGCCTGGGGTAAGGACAATTGGATGCTGCGCTGGGACAGGGAAGTGGATGTAGTTGCTGATGGTGCATGTGAAGGCCCAGGTGCAGGGCAAGGGGCATCCGGCATCCTTCGACAGGGGATTGGCCAGCAGTGCGTAACACAGGGGAAGAGGAGGCAGTGCGGTGGCCCGCGGACCCATATTGTGGACCCAGGCGTTCAACCCACTAATTAGGGTGCTTGGATGCCATGTGGCGGATCATGCTGGTGGTGGTGAGGTTGCTGGTGTTTGCGCCATGGCTCATTTTGGTACGGCACAGGTTGCAAACTACCACTCTTTTGTCGTCTGCACTTTCCCCCAAAAAAAAACATACTGCGGAACACCTACCCCTTGGCAAGGGAGATTTACGCATGTGGGTGCTCCGTGTGACGGTTGCGGGCCTGTTTGGTGTGGGCCGAATTCTCCCTTTTGCCACACCACTGCCTCTTACAGCTTGTTGCGGTGCTGCAGATCCCCCCTCGTCTGTACTGCTTTCTTAGCTCGGCTTTTTACCTTCTCAAGTTGTGTCAGTGACCTCGTCGTCCACCACCTCCTCTTCCACTTCCTCATCCCCATCCTCCTGACTTGACCTAACCACAACCTCAGTGATTGACAACTGTGTCTCATCCTCATCCACCTCATGAACAAATAATTGACGTTCACCACCCTCATCTTCTTGATCCTATGATAGGTCAAGAGGTTGTGAATCATGGCACAAGATCTGTGCCTCTTCAAGTGTGCTTGGCAAGAGGGCCAAATCTAGGGATGGCGATGAAAATAGGTCCTCGGAATGTCCGAGTGTGGTATCATCGGTTTGTCCGACTCTGACTCTACATGGTGGGAGGAAGAAGGATCAGGGTGAGGATTCTGTGGACCAGACTCTTTGCTAATGAGACTGGTGTTGGTGGAAAAGAGGGTGTAAGAATTATCTTCTGCCATCCAACCGACCACCCGGTCGCACTGGTCCAACTTGGACAACAGTGTTGTCCTGCGACGCCCAGTTAACTGTGAAATAAAACTGGGCATGGTGGGTTTTTTCTTTTTTCCAGTTTCACCGGCAGCTGGCACAGTTTCATTGAGCCCAGGGCCACGGCCTCTGCCTGAACCGTCAGCAACACACCCACTTCCCCATTCATTAGTGCTCGCCTTCTTCATATTAAAAGGTTTATTCAATAGATGTTGGACAACATATTTAAATTTGCCCCCTGCTAAATAATTCTCTGCTGGAATACTGTATATAACGTTTGTGGATTAAACGCACACACAGATGTGCCTAAAACTACACTGAACAAAAATATAAACGCAACACTTTCGGTTTTGCTCCCATTTTGCATGAGCTGAACTCAAGGATCTGAAACATTTTCCACATACACAAAAGTCCCATTACTCTCAAATATTGCTCACAAATCTGTCTAAATCTGTGTTAGTGAGCACTTCTCCTTTGCCGAGATAATCCATCCCACCTCACAGGTGTGGCATATCAAGGTGCTGATTAGACAGCATGAATATTGCACATGTGTGCCTTAGACTGCCCACAATAAAAGGACACTCTGAAATGTGCAGTTTGATCACACAGTACACTGCCACAGATGTTGCAACATTTGAGGGAGCGTGCAATTGCATGCTGACTGCAAGAATGTCTTCCAGAGCTGTTAAATGAATGTTTATTTCTCTACCATAAGTCGTCTCCAAAGGCGTTTCAGAGAATTTGTCAGTACATCCAACTGGCCTGACAACCGCAGACCACGTGTAACCACACCAGCCCAGGACCTCCACATCCAGCATGTTCACCTCCATGATCCTCTGAGACCAGCCACCCAGACAGCTGCAGCAACAATCAGTTTGCATAACCACAGAATTTCTGCACAAACTGTCAGAAACCGTCTCAGGGAAGCTCATCTGCATGCTTCTCGTCCTCATCGGGGTCTGGACCTGACTGCAGTTTGTCGTCGTAACCGACTTGAGTAGGCAAATGCTCACATTCGATGGCGTCTGGCACGTTGGAGAGGCATTCTGTTCACGGATGAGTCACGGTTTTCAGTGTTCAGGGCAGATGGCAGACAGCATGTGTGGCGTTGTGTGGGTGAGCGGTTTGATGACGTCAACATTGTGGATCGAGTGGCCCATGGTGGCGGTGGAGTTATGGTATGGACAGGCGTATGTTATGGACAACGAACACAGGTGCATTTTATTGATGGTATTTTGAATGCTCAGAGATACCATGACGAGATCCTGAGGTTCATTGTTGGGCCATTCATCCACGACCATCATCTTATGTTGCAGCATAATAATGCACGGCCCCATATTGCAAGGATCTGTACACAATTCCTGGAAGCTGAAAACATCCCAGTTCTTGCATGGCCAGCATACTCACTGGACATGTCACCCATTTAGTATGTTTGGGATACTCTGGATTGGCGTATACGACAGCGTGTTCCGGTTCCTGCCAATATTCTGCAACTTCGCACAGCTATTGAAGAGGAGTGGACCAACATTCCACAGGCCACAATCAACAATCTGATCAACTCTATGCAACGGAGATGTGTTGCACTGCGTGAGCCAAATGGTGGCCACAACAGATACTGACTGGTTTTCTGACCCCCCTTCCCCAGTAAGGCAAAACTGTTCACATTTCAGAGTGGCTTTTCATTGTGGGCAGTCTAAGGCAATCCTGTCAAATATTCATGCTGTCTAATCAGCACCTTGATATGCCACACCTGTGAGGTGGAATGGATTATCTCGGCAAAGGAGAAGTGCTCACTAACACAGATTTAGAAAAAATTGTGAACAATATTTGAGAGTAATGGGTCTTTTGTGTATGTAGAAAATGTTTTAGATCTTTGAGTTCAGCTCATACAAAATGGGAGGAAAACCAAAAGTGTTGCGTTTATATTTTTGTTCAGTGTAGTTATATTTGTCCCAAATAAAAGTTATTCTCTGCTGGAATACTGAATACAAAGTTTGTGGATTGAATGAACACACAGATGTGCTCACAAGTAGTTAAATTTGTCCCAAATAAAAGTTATTCTATGCTGGAATACTGTATATAACGTTTGTGGATTGAACACACACACAGAATTGCCTAAAACCAGTTAAATTTGTCACAAATAAAAGTTATTCTCTGGTGGAATACTGTATATAACGTTTGTGGATTAAACGCACACACAGATGTGCCTAAAACTAGTTAAATTTGTCCCAAATGAAAGTTATTCTCTGCTGAAATACTATATATAACGTTTATAGATTGAACGCACACACAGATGTGCCTAAAACGAGTTAAACTTGTCACAAATAAAAGGTATTCTCTGCTGAAATACTAGTTATAACGTTTGTGGATTGAACACACACAGAGATGTGCATAAAACTAGTTAAATTTGTCACAAATAAAAATTATTTTCTGCTGGAATACTGTATATAACGTTTGTGGATTGAACGCACACACAGATGTGCCCACAAGTAGTTAAATTTGTCCCAAAAAAAAGGTATTCTCTGCTAGAATACTGTATATAACGTTTGTGGATTGAACGCACACACAGATGTGCCCACAAGTAGTTAAATTTGTCCCAAATAAAAATTATTCTCTGCTCGAATACTGTATATAACTAGAGTTGAGCGGACACCTGGATGTTCGGGTTCGGTAGGTTCGGCCGAACTTGAAAAAAAAGTTCGGGTTCGGGACCTGAACTTGACCCGAACTTGACCCCGAACCCCATTGAAGTCAATTGGGACCCGAACTTTTGGCCACTAAAATGGCTCTAAAATAGTCCTGGAAAGGGCTAGAGGGCTGCAAAAGGCATCAACATGTGCTTAAGAGCATGGCAATTGTTCTGCAAACAAATGTGGATAGGGAAATGACTTAAAATAACATAAAATACAGAAAATTTTAAAATAAAAATCAGGCTCTATGAGTAGGAGGTTGAGGAGGCGGTGGATGGGTGGATGTGGCGGTGTAGGATAACGTGGCAGTGTAGGTGGAAGCGGCGGTGAAGGAGGAATAGGTAGCCAACACTGATTTGTGTTGTTTTTTATTTTTAAATTGGGGTATATCCCAAAATATTGGGACATATAACAAAATAAAACAAAGAATAAGTGCACTTGAGTACAAGAATAGATGGTTGAGGCTGGTATAAATGTCTATTCTGCACAAGGTACGGACAAGTCCTGTGGGATCCATGCCTGGTTCATTTTAATAAACGTAAGCTTGTCCACATTGGCTGCGTCCTGTGATAATGCTCTCTGCAGTGCTAAACACACGTTCATACTATACACTGGCTGCAGGGCAAGTCAGCACCTCCAAGGCTGACAAAGCTTTTCCACATTTGGGCCATGCTAACCTTGCCTTCTCAGGTGCTGGCAGTGCCCCAGCTGCGTTGGCGACCTCTTCCTCCTCCTCTGCCTTCGCCTTGTGCTTCCACTGTGCCCCCGCTGTCAGGTGGGAATGCCATTAGCAGCGTGCGCTTGTAGTCGCGCATCTTCCGATCAGTAACAGATGTTTTCACTAAATTTATTTCCCTGTCAGCAATGCAGAGCAGGGGTTCATTCACGGCAAAAGGGGGTTCATGTCACCCAGCAATAGAACAGACGATTTTGAGAGATTTAGGCCCCTGTCAACCAGGCACAGCAGGGGTTCATTCACGGCAAAAGGGGGTTCATGTCACCCAGCAATAGAACAGGCGATTTTGAGAGATTTAGGCCCTTGTCAACCAGGCACAGCAGGGGTTCATTCACGGCAAAAGGGGGTTCATGTCACCCAGAAATAGAACAGACGATTTTGATAGATTTAGGCCCCTGTCACCCAGGCACAGCAGGGGTTCATTCACGGCAAAAGGGGGTACATGTCACCCAGCAATAGAACAGACGATTTTGATAGATTTAGGCCCATGTCAACCAGGCACAGCAGGGGTTCATTCACGGCAAAAGGGGGTACATGTCACCCAGCAATAGAACAGACGATTTTGATAGATATAGGCCCATGTCAACTAGGCACAGCAGGGGTTCATTCACGGCAAAAGGGGGTTCATATCACCCAGCAATAGAACAGACGATTTTGATAGATTTAGGCCCCTGTCAACCAGGCACAGCAGGGGTTCATTCACGGCAAAAGGGGGTTCAAGTCACCCAGCATTATAACAGAGGATTTTGAGAGATTTAGGCCCTTGTCAACCAGGCACAGCAGGGGTTCATTCACGGCAAAAGGGGGTTCATGTCACCCAGCATTATAACAGAGGATTTTGAAAGATTTAGGCCCTTGTCAACCAGGCACAGCAGGGGTTCATTCACTGCAAAAGGGGGTTCATGTCACCCAGCAATAGAACAGACAATTTTGAGAGATTTAGGCCCCTGTCACCCAGGCACAGCAGGGGTTCATTCACGGAAAAAGGGGACTCGACAATTGAAAATAAGAATTTTTTTAATTTAGGGCACTAAAATTGGCACTTTTTTGCATTAAAATGGCTCTAAAATAGTCCTTGAAAAGGCTAGAGGGATGTAAAAGGCAGTAAAATGTGCTTAAGAGAAATGGCAACTGCTCTGCAAAGAAATGTGGATAGGGAAATAACTTAAAATAAAATAAAATAAAATAACTAAAAATTACAAATTATTAACCTGCAACTCAGAGAAGGAGGTGGATATGGAGTCGGAGGTTGAGGAGGCGGTGAATGTGGTGTTGTAGGAGGAGGCAGCCAACAATGTTTTTTTTTATTGGGGTAGGTAGTCCCCAAAATATTAGGACAAATAAAAAAAAAGAAAACAAAGAATCATTGCACTTGACTTGAGTACAAGAATGTATGTTTGATGGTGGTATAAATGTCTATTCTGCACAAGGTACAGACAAGTCTTGTGGGATCCAAGCCTGGTTCATTTTAATAAACGTGAGCTTGTCCATGTTGTCTGTGGACAGGCGTCTGCGTCTGTCTGTAATGACGCCTCCTGCCGTGCTAAATAGATGTTCAGAGAGTACACTGGCTGCAGGGCAGGCCAGCACCTCCAAGGCATACAGGGCAAGCTCTAGCCATGTGGACAATTTGGAGAACCAGAAGGTGAATGGGGCACAACCATCAGTCAGTACGTGTAGGCGTGTGCACAGGTACTGTTCCACCATGTTGTTCAAATGCTGCCTCCTGCTAACACGCTACATATCAGCAGTTGGGGCCGGTTGTTGCAGAGAGGTGACAAAGCTTTTCCACATGTCGGCCATGCTAACCCTGCCTTCTGAGGTGCTGGCGCTGACACAGCTGCGTTGGCGACCTCTTCCTCCTCCCCTGCCTTCGCCTTGTGCTTCCACTTGTCGCCTGGCGTCAGTCGGGAATGCTCTCAGGAGCGCGTCTATCAGCGTGCGCCTGTAGTCGCGCATCTTCCGATCACGCTCCAGTGAGGGAATTAATGACGGCACATTGTCTTTGTAACGGGGATCCAGCAGGGTGGCCACCCAGTAGTCAGTACACGTTAAAATGTGGGCAACTCTGCTGTCGTTGCGCAGGCACTGCAGCATGTAGTCGCTCATGTGTGCCAGGCTGCCCAGAGGTAAGGACAAGCTGTCCTCTGTGGTAGGCGTATTGTCTGCATCCTCCGTATCCCCCCAGCCACGCACCAGTGATGGGCCCGAGCTGCGTTGGATGCCACCCCGCTGTGAACATGCTTCATCCCCATCCTCCTCCTCTTTATCCTCCTCCTCCTCGTCCTCCAGTAGTGGGCCCTGGCTGGCCAAATTTGTACCTGGCCTCTGCTGTTGCAAAAATCCTCTTTCTGAGCCACTTCTAAAAAACTGGCCTGAAAGTGTTAGAGATGAACCCTCTTCCTCCTCCTCGTCCTGGTCCACATCCTCTTCCATCATCGCCCTAAGTGTTTTCTCAAGGAGACATAGAAGTGGTATTGTAAGGCTGATAACGGCGTCATCGCCAATGGCCATGTTGGTGGAGTACTCGAAAAACAGCGCAACAGGGCACACAGGTCTCGCATGGAGGCCCAGTCATTGGTGGTGAAGTGGTGCTGTTCCGCAGTGCGACTCACCCGTGCGTTCTGCAGCTGAAACTCCACTATGGCCTGCTGCTGCTCGCACAGTCTCTCCAGCATGTGCAAGGTGGAGTTCCACCTGGTAGGCACGTCGCATATGAGAACGCCGGAAGCGCGCACAGACGGCCCGCACTTTACGCAGCAGCTCTGACATGTCGGGGTAGTTGTGAATGAATTTCTGCACCACCAAATTCAGCACATGCGCCAGGAAAGGGATGTGCGTCAAACCGGCTAGTCCCAGAGCTGCAACGAGATTTTGCCCATTATCGCACACCACCAGGCCGGGCTTGAGGCTCACTGGCAGCAACCACTCGTCGGTCTGTTGTTCTTTACCCCGCCACAACTCCTGCGCAGTGTGGGGCCTGTCCCCCAAACACATCAGTTTCAGAACGGCCTGCTGATATTTACCCCTGGCTGTGCTGAAGTTGGTGGTGAAGGTCTGTCGCTGACCGGATGAGGAAGTGGTAGAAGAGGAGGAGGAAGCCGAGTAGGAAGAGGAGGCAACAGGAGGCAAAGAATGATGCCCTGCGATCCTTGGCGGCGGAAGGACGTGCGCCAAACAGCTCTCCGCCTGGGGCCCAGCCGCCACTACATTTACCCAGTGTGCAGTTAGGGAGATATAGCGTCACTGGCCGTGCTTACTGATCCACATATCTGTGGTTAGGTGGACCTTGTCACAGATGGCGTTGTGCAGTGCACACTTGATTTTATCCGATACTTGGTTGTGCAGGGAGGGCACGGCTCTCCTAGAGAAGTAGTGGTGGCTGGGAACGACGTACTGTGGGACAGCAGGCGACATGAGCTGTTTGAAGCTGTCCGTCTCCACCAGCCTGAATGACAGCATTTCAAAGGCCAGTAGTTAAAAAATGCTGGCATTCAGGGCCAGGGATCGAGAGTGGCTAGGTGGGAATTTACGCTTTCTCTCAAAGGTTTGTGAGATGGAGAGCTGAACGCTTCCGTGTGACATGGTGGAGATGCTTGGTGATGGAGGTGGTGTTGTTGGTGGCACATCCTCTGTTTGCTGGGCGGCAAGTGCCAACGTTCCTCCAGAGGCGGAGGAAGAGGCTGAGGCAGCAGCAGAAGAGGGAGCAGGAGTGGCCTGAGCCCTTTCTTGGTTTTGAAGGTGCTTTCTCCACTGCAGCCCGTGTCATGCAGGTTGTGCTAAGGTTCAGAACGTTAATGCCTCGCTTCAGGCTCTGATGGCACAGCGTGCAAACCACTCGGGTCTTGTCGTCAGCACATTGTGTGAAGAAGTGCCATGCCAGGGAACTCCTTGATGCTGCCTTTGGTGTGCTCGGTCCCTGGTGGCGGTGGGCAGTAGCAGGCGAACAGTTTCGGCGACGGCTGCTCTGCTTTTGCACCCTGCTCCCGCTTTTATTACGCTGTTGGCTCGGTCTCACCACTGCCTCTTCCTCCAAACTCTGAAAGCCAGTGGCACGACCTTCATTCCATGTGGGGTCTAGGACCTCATCGTCCCCTGCATCGTCTTCCACCCAGTCTTCCTCCCTGACCTCCTTTTCGGTCTGCACACTACAGAAAGACGCAGCAGTTGACACCTGTGTTTCGTCATCATCAGAGACGTGCTGAGGTGGTATTCCCATGTCCTCATCGGGAAACATAAGTGGTTGTGCGTCAGTGCATTCTATGTCTTCCACCCTTGGGGACGGGCTAGATGGATGCCCTTGGGAAACCCTGCCAGCAGAGTCTTCAAACAGCATAAGAGACTGCTGCATGACTTGAGGCTCAGACAGTTTCCCCGATATGTACGGGGATGATGTGACAGACTGATGGGCATGGGTTTCAGGCGCCACCTGTGCGTTTTCTGCAGAAGACTGGGTGGGAGATAATGTGAACGTGCTGGATCCACTGTCGGCCACCCAATTGACTAGCGCCTGTACTTGCTCAGGCCTTACCATCCTTAGAACGGCATTAGGCCCGACCAAATATCGCTGTAGATTCTGGCGGCTACTGGGACCTGAGGTAGTAGGTTCAGTAGGACGTGTGGCTGTGGCAGAACGGCCACGTCCTCTCCCTGCACCAGAGGCTCCACCAACACCACCACTGTGACCATGACCACATCCCTTATTAGATGTTCGCCTCATAGTTAGCGTTCACAAAGCAAAGTAAAAATTTGTTAAGTATGTTAAAAATAATTAAACGCCAATATAAACCCTGTTTATTTGACAGCGGTATTTGTGGCCTAAATGTGATTGTATTCGATGTACGTTAAATTCAAAATGAGCAGTATATGAACACACGGTTTATTTCAACCGCAGTAAATGAATGGCCGTATTTGTGGCCTAAATTTGACTGTCTCTAGAGTTGAGCGAACACCTGGATGTTCGGGTTCGAGAAGTTCGGCCGAACTTCCCGGAAATGTTCGGGTTCGGGATCTGAACACGACCCGAACTTCGTCCCGAACCCGAACCCCATTGAAGTCAATGGGGACGCGAACTTTTCGGCACTAAAAAGGCTGTAAAACAGCCCAGGAATGAGCTAGAGGGCTGCAAAAGGCAGCGACATGTAGTTAAATCCCCTGCAAACAAATGTGGATAGGGAAATGAATAAAAAAAAAAAAATTATTAACCAATATCAATTGGAAAGAGGTCCCATAGCAGAGAATCTGGCTTCACGTCAGCAGAGAATCAGTCTCTTCATGCCATAGCAGAGAATCTGGCTTCACGTCACCCACCACTGGAACAGGCCACTGTCACATATTTAGGCCCCGGCACACAGACAGAGGAGAGAGGTCCCGTAACAGAGAATCTGGCTTCATGTTAGCACAGAACCAGTCTTCATGTCATAGCAGAGAATCAGGCTTCACGTCACCCACCACTGGAACAGGCCACTGTCACACATTTAGGACCAGGCACCCAGGCAGAGGAGAGAGGTCGCGTAACAGAGAATCTGGCTTCATGTCAGCACAGAATCAGTCTTCATGTCATAGCAGAGAATCAGGCTTCACGTCACCCACCACTGGAACAGGCCACTGTCACACATTTAGGCCCCGACACCCAGACAGAGGAGAGAGGTCCCGTAACAGAGAATCTGGCTTCATGTCAGCACAGAATCAGTCTTCATGTCATAGCAGAGAATCAGGCTTCACGTCACCCACCACTGGAACAGGCCACTGTCACATATTTAGGCCATGTACCCAGGCAGAGGAGAGAGGTCCGTAACAGAGAATCTGGCTTCATGTCAGCACAGAATCAGTCTTCATGTCATAGCAGAGAATCAGGCTTCACGTCACCCATCACTGGAACAAGCCACTGTCACATATTTAGACCCAGGCAGAGGAGAGAGGTCGCATAACAGAGAATCTGGCTTCATGTCAGCACAGAATCAGTCTTCATGTCATAGCAGAGAATCAGGCTTCACGTCACCCACCACTGGAACAGGCCACTGTCACATATTTAGGCCCGGCACCCAGACAGAGGAGAGAGGTCCCGTAACAGAGAATCTGGCTTCATGTCAGCACAGAATCAGTCTTCATGTCATAGCAGAGAATCAGGCTTCACGTCACCCACCACTGGAACAGGCCACTGTCACAAATTTAGGCCCCGGCACCCAGACAGAGGAGAGAGGTCCCGTAACAGAGAATCTGGCTTCATGTCAGCACAGAATCAGTCTTCATGTCATAGCAGAGAATCAGGCTTCACGTCACCCACCACTGGAACAGGCCACTGTCACACATTTAGGCCCAGGCACCCAGGCAGAGGAGAGAGGTCCCGTCACAGAGAATCTGGCTTCATGTCAGCACAGAATCAGTCTTCATGTCATAGCAGAGAATCAGGCTTCACGTCACCCACCACTGGAACAGGCCACTGTCACATATTTAGGCCCAGGCACACAGGCAGAGGAGAGAGGTCGCGTAACAGAGAATCTGGCTTCATGTCAGCACAGAATCAGTCTTCATGTCATAGCAGAGAATCAGGCTTCACGTCACCCACCACTGGAACAGGCCACTGTCACATATTTAGGCCCCGGCACCCATGCAGAGGAGAGAGGTCGCGTAACAGAGAATTTGGCTTCATGTCAGCACAGAATCAGTCTTCATGTCATAGCAGAGAATCAGGCTTCACGTCACCCACCACTGGAACAGGCCACTGTAACATATTTAGGCCCAGGCACCAAGGCAGAGGAGACAGGTCGCGTAACAGAGAATCTGGCTTCATGTCAGCACAGAATCAGTCTTCATGTCATAGCAGAGAATCAGACTTCACGTCAACCACCACTGGAACAGGCCACTGTCACATATTTAGGCCCAGGCACACAGGCAGAGGAGAGAGGTCGCTTAACAGAGAATCTGGCTTCATGTCAGCACACAATCAGTCTTCATGTCATAGCAGAGAATCAGGCTTCACGTCACCCACCACTGGAACAGGCCACTGTCACATATTTAGGCCCAGGCACCCAGGCAGATGAGAGCGGTCGCGTAACAGAGAATCTGGCTTCATATCAGCACAGAATCAGTCTTCATGTCATAGCAGAGAATCAGGCTTTATGTCACACACCACTGGAACAGGCCACTGTCACACATTTAGGCCCCGGCACCCAGACAGAGGAGAGAGGTCCCGTAACAGAGAATCTGGCTTCATGTCAGCACAGAATCAGTCTTTATGTCATAGCAGAGAATCAGGCTTCACGTCACCCACCACTGGAAGAGGCCACTGTCACATATTTAGGCCCAGGCACCCAGGCAGAGGAGAGAGTTCCCGTAACAGAGAATCTGGCTTCATGTCAGCACAGAATCAGTCTTCATGTCATAGCAGAGAATCAGGCTTCACGTCACCCACCACTGGAACAGGCCACTGTCACATATTTAGGCCCAGGCACCCAGGCAGAGGAGAGAGGTCGCGTAACAGAGAATCTGGCTTCATGTCAGCACAGAATCAGTCTTCATGTCATAGCAGAGAATCAGGCTTCACGTCACCCACCACTGGAACAGGCCACTGTCACATATTTAGGCCCAGGCACCCTGGCAGAGGAGAGAGGTCGCGTAACAGAGAATCTGGCTTCATGTCAGCACAGAATCAGTCTTCATGTCATAGCAGAGAATCAGGCTTCACGTCACCCACCACTGGAACATGCCACTGTCACATATTTAGGCCCAGGCACACAGGCAGAGGAGAGAGGTCCCGTAACAGAGAATCTGGCTTCATGTCAGCACAGAATCAGTCTTCATGTCATAGCAGAGAATCAGGCTTCATGTCACCCACCACTGGAACAGGCCACTGTCACATATTAGGCCCAGGCACCCAGGCAGAGGAGAGAGGTCGCGTAACAGAGAATCTGGCTTCATATCAGCACAGAATCAGTCTTCATGTCATAGCAGAGAATCAGGCTTCATGTCACCCACCACTGGAACAGGCCACTGTCACACATTTAGGCCCCGGCACCCAGGCAGAGGAGAGAGGTCGCGTAACAGAGAATCTGGCTTCATGTCAGCACACAATCAGTCTTCATGTCATAGCAGAGAATCAGGCTTCACGTCACCCACCACTGGAACAGGCCACTGTCACATATTTAGGCCCAGGCACCCAGGCAGATGAGAGAGGTTGCGTAACAGATAATCTGGCTTCATGTCAGCACAGAATCAGTCTTCATGTCATAGCAGAGAATCAGGCTTCACGTCACCCACCACTGGAACAGGCCACTGTTACATATTTAGGCCCAGGCACCCAGGCAGAGGAGAGAGGTCGAAAAACAGAGAATCTGTCTTCATGTCAGCACAGAATCAGTCTTCAAGTTATAGCAGAGAATCAGACTTCACGTCACCCACCACTGGAACAGGCCACTTTTCACATATTTAGGCCCAGGCACCCAGGCAGAGGAGAGAGGTCGCGTAACAGAGAATCTGGCTTCATGTCAGCACAGAATCAGTCTTCATGTCATAGCAGAGAATCAGGCTTCACGTCACCCACCACTGGAACAGGCCACTGTCACATATTTAGGCCCAGGCACCCAGGCAGAGGAGAGAGTTCCCGTAACAGAGAATCTGGCTTCATGTCAGCACAGAATCAGTCTTCATGTCATAGCAGAGAATCAGGCTTCACGTCACCCACCACTGGAAAAGGCCACTGTAACATATTTAGGCCCAGGCACCCAGGCAGAGGAGAGAGGTCGCGTAACAGAGAATCTGGCTTCATGTCAGCACAGAATCAGTCTTCATGTCATAGCAGAGAATCAGGCTTCACGTCACCCACCACTGGAACAGGCCACTGTCACTTATTTAGGCCCAGGCACCCAGGCAGAGGAGAGAGGTCCCGTAACAGAGAATCTGGCTTCATGTCAGCACACAATTAGTCTTCATGTCATAGCAGAGAATCAGGCTTCACGTCACCCACCACTGGAACAGGCCACTGTCACATATTTAGGCCCAGGCACCCAGGCAGATGAGAGAGGTCGCGTAACAGAGAATCTGGCTTCATGTCAGCACAGAATCAGTCTTCATGTCATAGCAGAGAATCAGGCTTCGTGTCACCCACCTATGGAACAGGCCACTGTCACATATTTAGGCCCAGGCACCCAGGCAGAGGAGAGAGGTCGCGTAACAGAGAATCTGGCTTCATATCAGCACAGAATCAGTCTTCATGTCATAGCAGAGAATCAGGCTTCATGTCACCCACCACTGGAACAGGCCACTGTCACACATTTAGGCCCCGGCACCCAGACAGAGGAGAGAGGTCCCGTAACAGAGAATCTGGCTTCATGTCAGCACAGAATCAGTCTTTCATGTCATAGCAGAGAATCAGGCTTCACGTCACCCACCACTGGAACAGGCCACTGTCACATATTTAGGCCCAGGCACACAGGCAGAGGAGAGAGGTCCCGTAACAGAGAATCTGGCTTCATGTCAGCACAGAATCAGTCTTCATGTCATAGCAGAGAATCAGGCTTCACGTCACCCACCACTGGAACAGGCCACTGTCACATATTTAGGCCCAGGCACCCAGGCAGAGGAGAGAGGTCGAGTAACAGAGAATCTGGCTTCATGTCAGCACAGAATCAGTCTTCATGTCATAGCAGAGAATCAGGCTTCACGTCACCCACCACTGGAACAGGCCACTGTCACTTATTTAGGCCCAGGCACCCAGGCAGAGGAGAGAGGTCCCGTAACAGAGAATCTGGCTTCATGTCAGCACAGAATCAGTCTTCATGTCATATCAGAGAATCAGGCATCACGTCACCCACCACTGGAACAGGCCACTGTCACATATTTAGGCCCAGGCACCCAGGCAGAGGAGAGAGGTCCCGTAACAGAGAATCTGGCTTCATGTCAGCACACAATTAGTCTTCATGTCATAGCAGAGAATCAGGCTTCACGTCACCCACCACTGGAACAGGCCACTGTCACATATTTAGGCCCAGGCACCCAGGCAGATGAGAGAGGTTGCGTAACAGAGAATCTGGCTTCATGTCAGCACAGAATCAGTCTTCATGTCATAGCAGAGAATCAGGCTTCATGTCACCCACCACTGGAACAGGCCACTGTCACATATTTAGGCCCAGGCACCCAGGCAGAGGAGAGAGGTCGCGTAACAGAGAATCTGGCTTCATATCAGCACAGAATCAGTCTTCATGTCATAGCAGAGAATCAGGCTTCATGTCACCCACCACTGGAACAGGCCACTGTCACACATTTAGGCCCCGGCACCCAGACAGAGGAGAGAGGTCCCGTAACAGAGAATCTGGCTTCATGTCAGCACAGAATCAGTCTTCATGTCATAGCAGAGAATCAGGCTTCACGTCACCCACCACTGGAACAGGCCACTGTCACATATTTAGGCCCAGGCACACAGGCAGAGGAGAGAGGTCGCGTAACAGAGAATCTGGCTTCATGTCAGCACAGAATCAGTCTTCATGTCATAGCAGAGAATCAGGCTTCACGTCACCCACCACTGGAACAGGCCACTGTCACATATTTAGGCCCAGGCACCCAGGCAGAGGAGAGAGGTCGAGTAACAGAGAATCTGGCTTCATGTCAGCACAGAATCAGTCTTCATGTCATAGCAGAGAATCAGGCTTCACGTCACCCACCACTGGAACAGGCCACAGTCACATATTTAGGCCCAGGCATCCAGGCAGAGGAGAGAGTTCCCGTAACAGAGAATCTGGCTTCATGTCAGCACAGAATCAGTCTTCATGTCATAGCAGAGAATCAGGCTTCACGTCACCCACCACTGGAACAGGCCACTGTCACACATTTAGGCCCCGGCACCCAGACAGAGGAGAGAGGTCCCATAACAGAGAATCTGGCTTCATGTCAGCACAGAATCAGTCTTCATGTCATAGCAGAGAATCAGGCTTCACGTCACCCACCACTGGAACAGGCCACTGTCACATATTTAGGCCCAGGCACACAGGCAGAGGAGAGAGGTCGCGTAACAGAGAATCTGGCTTCATGTCAGCACAGAATCAGTCTTCATGTCATAGCAGAGAATCAGGCTTCACGTCACCCACCACTGGAACAGGCCACTGTCACATATTTAGGCCCAGGCACCCAGGCAGAGGAGAGAGGTCGAGTAACAGAGAATCTGGCTTCATGTCAGCACAGAATCAGTCTTCATGTCATAGCAGAGAATCAGGCTTCACGTCACCCACCACTGGAACAGGCCACAGTCACATATTTAGGCCCAGGCATCCAGGCAGAGGAGAGGAGTTCCCGTAACAGAGAATCTGGCTTCATGTCAGCACAGATCAGTCTTCATGTCATAGCAGAGAATCAGGCTTCACGTCACCCACCACTGGAACAGGCCACTGTCACACATTTAGGCCCCGGCACCCAGACAGAGGAGAGAGGTCCCATAACAGAGAATCTGGCTTCATGTCAGCACAGAATCAGTCTTCATGTCATAGCAGAGAATCAGGCTTCACGTCACCCACCACTGGAACAGGCCACTGTCACATAATAAGGCCCCGGCACCCAGAGGAGAGGTTCATTCAACTTTGGATTGCCCCGCAATATAATGGTAAAATGAAAATAAAAATAGTATTGAATGGAGTACAATAATATATTGTTAAGTGGAGGTAGTTAATGTCTAATCTGCACAAGGGATGGACAGGTCCTGTAGGATCCATGCCTGGTTCATTTTTATGAACGTCAGCTTGTCCACATTGGCTGTAGATAGGCGGCTGCGTTTGTCTGTAATGACGCCCACTGCCGCGCTGAATACACGTTCAGACAAAACGCTGGCTGGCGGGCAGGCCAGCACCTCCAAGGCATAAAAGGCTAGCTCTGGCCACGTGGACAATTTGGAGACCCAGAAGTTGAATGGGGCCGAACCATCAGTCAGTACGTTGAGGGGTGTGCACAGGTACTGTTCCACCATGTTAGTGAAATGTTGCCTCCTGCTAACACGTTCCGTATCAGGTGGTGGTGCAGTTAGCTGTGGCGTGGTGACAAAACTTTTCCACATCTCTGCCATGCTAACCCTGCCCTCAGAGGAGCTGGCCGTGACACAGCTGCGTTGGCGACCTCTTGCTCCTCCTCTGCCTTCGCCTTGGGCTTCCACTGGTTCCCCTGTGACATTTGGGAATGCTCTCAGTAGCGCGTCTACCAACGTGCGCTTGTACTCGCGCATCTTCCTATCACGCTCCAGTGTAGGAAGTAAGGTGGGCACATTGTCTTTGTACCGGGGATCCAGCAGGGTGGCAACACAGTAGTCCGCTCACGTTAAAATGTAGGCAACTCTGCTGTCGTTGCGCAGGCACTGCAGCATGTAGTCGCTCATGTTTGCCAGGCTGCCCAGAGGTAAGGACAAGCTGTCCTCTGTAGGAGGCGTATCGTCATCGTCCTGTGTTTCCCCCCAGCCATGCACCAGTGATGGGCCCGAGCTGCTTTGGGTGCCACCCCGCTGTGAACATGCTTCATCCTCATCCTCCTCCACCTCCTCCTCATCCTCGTCCTCCTCGTCCTCCAGTAGTGGGCCCTGTCTGGCCACATTTGTACCTGGCCTCTGCTGTGCAAAAAACCTCACTCTGAGTCACTTCGAAGAGACTGGCCTGAAAGTGCTAAAAATGACCCCTCTTCCTCCTCTTCCTCCCGGGCCACCTTCTCTTCCATCATCGCCCTAAGTGTTTTCTCAAGGAGACATAGAAGTGGTATTGTAACACTGATAACGGCGTCATCGCCACTGGCCATGTTGGTGGAGTACTCGAAACAGCGCAACAGGGCACACAGGTCTCGCATGGAGGCCCAGTCATTGGTGGTGAAGTGGTGCTGTTTGCAGTGCGACTGACCCGTGCGTGCTGCAGCTGAAACTCCACTATGGCCTGCTGCTGCTCGCACAGTCTGTCCAGCATGTGCAAGGTGGAGATCCACCTGGTGGGCACGTCGCATATGAGGCGGTGAGCGGGAAGGCCGAAGTTACGCTGTAGCGCAGACAGGCGAGCAGCGGCAGGGTGTGAACGCCGGAAGCGCGAACAGACGGCCTGCACTTTATGCAGCAGCTCTGACATGTCGGGGTAGTTGCGAATGAACTTCTGCACCACCAAATTCAGCACATGCGCCAGGCAAGTGATGTGCGTCAACCGGCTAGTCCCAGAGCTCCAACGAGATTTCGCCCATTATCGCACACCACCAGGCCGGGCTTGAGGCTCACCGGCAGCAACCACTCGTCGGTCTGTTGTTCTATACCCCGCCACAACTCCTGTGCGGTGTGGGGCCTTTCCCCCAAACATATGAGTTTCAGAACGGCCTGCTGACGTTTACCCCGGGCTGTGCTGAAGTTTGTGGTGAAGGTGTGTGGCTGACTGGATGAGCAGGTGGGAAGAAGAGGAGGAGGAAGCTGAGTAGGAGGAGGAGGAGACAGGAGGCAAAGAATGTTGGCCCTGCGATCCTTGGCGGCAGAAGGACGTGCTGCCAAACAGCTCTCCGCCTGAGGGCCCAGCCTGCCACTACATTTACCCAGTGTGCAGTTAGGGAGATATAGCGTCCCTGGCCGTGCTTACTGGTCCACGTATCTGTGGTTAGGTGGACCTTGCCACAGATGGCGTTGCGCAGTGCACACTTGATTTTATCGGACTACTTGGTTGTGCAGGGAAGGCACGGCTCTCTTGGAGAAGTAGTGCCAGCTGGGAACAACATACTGTGGGACAGCAAGCGACATGAGCTGTTTGGAAGCTGTGTGTGTCCACCAGCCTAAATGACAGCATTTCATAGGCCAGTAGTTTAGAAATGCTGGCATTCAGGGCCAGGGATTGGCCCTGAATTTGCGCTTTCTCTCAAATGTTTGTGAGATGGAGAGCTGAACGCTGCCGTGTGACATGGTTGAGATGCTTGGTGACGCAGGAGGTGGAGTTTGGTGGTACATCCCATGTTTGCTAGGGCGGCAGTGCCAACGTCCCTCCAGAGGCGGAGGAAGAGGCCGAGGCGGCGGCAGCAGCAGAAGAGGCCGAGGCGGCGGCAGCAGCAGAAGAGGCTAGCAGGGGGAGCCTGAGTGACTTCCTTGTTTTTAAGGTGTTTACTCCACTGCAGTTCATGCTTTTGCATGCAGGTGCTTCGTCATGCAGGTTGTGCTAAGTTTCAGAACGTTAATGCCTCGCTTCAGCTCTGATGGCCCAGCGTGCAAACCACTCGGGTCTTGTCGTCAGCACATTGTTTGAAGAAGTGCCATGCCAGTGAACACCCTTGAAGCTGCCTTTGGGGTGCTCGTCCCAGATGGCGGCGGTCAGTAGCAGGCGGAGTCTCTTGGCGGCGGGTGTTCTGATTTTGCCCACTGCTCCCTCTTTGCTACGCTGTTGGCTCGGTCTCACCACTGCCTCTTCCTCTGAACTGTGAAAGTCAGTAGCACGACCTTCATTCCATGTGGGGTCTAGGACCTCATCGTCCCCTGCATCGTCTTCCACCCAGTCTTGATCCCTGACCTCCTGTTCAGTCTGCACACTGCAGAAAGACGCAGCAGTTGGCACCTGTGTCTCGTCATCATCAGAGACGTGCTGAGGTGGTATTCCGATGTCCTCATCATTAGGAAACATAAGTGGTTGTGCGTTAGTGCATTCTATCTCTTCCACCCCTGGGGAAGGGCTAGGTGGATGCCCTTGGGAAACCCTGGCAGCAGAGTCTTCAAACAGCATAAGAGACTGCTGCATAACTTGAGGCTCAGACAGTTTCCCTGATATGCATGGGGGTGATGTGACAGACTGATGGGCTTGGTTTTCATGCGCCATCTGTGCGCTTTCTGCAGAAGACTGGGTGGGAGATAATGTGAACGTGCTGGATGCACTGTCGGCCACCCAATTGACTAATGCCTGTACCTGCTTAGGCTTTACCATCCTTAGAACGGCATTGGGCCCCACCAAATATCCCTGTAAATTCTGGCGGCTACTAGGACCAGAGGTAGTTGGTACACTAGGACGTATGGCTGTGGCAGAACGGCCACGTCCTCTCCCAGCACCAGAGGGTCCACTAACACCACCACGACCATGTCCACGTCCGCGTCCCTTACTAGATGTTTTCCTCATTGTTACCGTTCACCACAATAAGAAAAATATTATTCGGGCCAATGTATTGAAATAAAATTCAGGCCTTTTTTTACAGACACCTAACACTGTCTGGCTATCTATTTAGGTACCGTATTACACTAATACAGGCACACCAGTAATGACAGATTTAGCTGAATATAAATGTGAGGCCTATTTTTTAGGCGCTGTGTGACAGGTAAAGGTTTAATCACAGAATTAGACTTGTATCTGCACTGTAGCGTGTGTGTTAAGTTTTTCAGAATGACCCTATCAGCACCTTGAATCTAATATACCCTTTTAGGGATAGATTTAAAGTAGGTCTGATACAGCAGAAACAACTAATATTGAGAATTGCAAATTTGGGAATTGTTTTTCATTCCAGAACAAAAACTGTGCTTTTACGGTCACTAAAAATAACTTGACCAGCTAAAACAGTACGGATTTGGAGGAATATAAATGTCAGGCCTATTTTTTAGGCGCTGTGTGACAGGTATAGGTTTAATCACAGAATTAGACTTGTATCTGCACTGTAGCGTGTGTTTTAGGTTTTTCAGAATGACCCTATCAGCACCTTGAATCTAATATACCCTTTTAGGGATAGATTTAAAGTAGTCCTGATATAACAGAAACTACTAATTTTGAGAATGGCAAATTTGGGAATTGTTTTTCATTCAGAACAAAAACTGTGCTTTTACGGTCACTAAAAATAACTTGACCAGCTAAAACAGTACTGATTTGGAGGAATATAAATGTCAGGCCTATTTTTTAGGCGCTGTGTGACAGGTATAGGTTTAATCACAGAATTAGACTTGTATCTGCACTGTAGCATGTGTTTTAAGTTTTTCAGAATGACCCTATCAGCACCTTGAATCGAATATACCCTTTTAGGGAGAGATTTAAAGTAGGTCTGATACAGCAGAAACCACTAATATTGAGAATTGCAAATTTGGGAATTGTTTTTCAACCCAGAACAAAAACTGTGCTTTTACGGTCACTAAAAATAACTTGACCAGCTAAAACAGTACTGATTTGGAGGAATATAAAGGTCAGGCCTATTTTTTAGGCGCTGGGTGACAGGCTCAACTTGCCCCTGATGTAGTATATGGCCAAAAAATAACCACACTATTGATGGTTAAATGCACTTGGGTGACACAGGCTCAGCCTGCACCTAATGTAGTATATGGCCAAAAAATAACCACACTATTGATGGTTAAATGCACTTGATGAAAGCTTGACCCTGATGTAGGATATAGCAAAAAATAACCACACTATTGATGGTTAAATGCACTTGGGTGACACAGGCTCAGCCTGCACCTGATGTAGTATATGGCCAAAAAATAACCACACTATTGATGGTTAAATGCATCTGATGAAAGCTTGACCCTGATGTAGGATATAGCAAAAAATAACCACACTATTGATGGTTAAATGCCCTTGGGTGACACAGGCTCAGCCTGCACCTGATGTAGTATATGGCCAAAAAATAACCACACTATTGACGGTTAAATGCACTTGGGTGACACAGGCTCAGCCTGCACCTGATGTAGGATATAGCAAAAAATAACCACACTATTGATGGTTAAATGCACTTGGTGGTAGCTTGTGCTGGCGCACCACAAGCCACAAAATGGCCGCCGATCACCCCAGATAAAAGTGATATAAAAACGATCTGGGCAGCCTAAAAAAAGTGAGCAATTCAATATCAGCACTTCAATGATCCACAGCTGGAGATCGATCACTGAATTAAGTCTTTTGGAGGAGTTAATCTGCCTAATCTCGCCCTAACGTCGCAGCAGCAACCTCTCCCTACGCTTGTAACAGCAGAGTGACGTGCAGCGCTACGTGACCCAAGCTTATATAGAGGCTGGGTCACATGCTGCACTGGCCAATCACAGCCATGCCAATAGTAGGCAAGGCTGTGATGGCCTCTTGGGGCAAGTAGTATGACGCTTGTTGATTGGCTGCTTTGCAGCCTTTCAAAAAGCGCCAAGAAAGCGCCGAACACCGAACCCGAACCCGGACTTTTACGAAAATGTTCGGGTTCGGGTCCGTGTCACGGACACCCCAAAATTCGGTACGAACCCGAACTATACAGTTCGGGTTCGCTCATCCCTAACTGTCACCTATGCACGTGTAATCAAAGATGACCAGTATATGAACACATGGTTTATTTCAACCGTAGTAAACAAATGACCGTATTTGTGGTCTAAATGTGACTGTATTCTATGTACGTTAAATTCAAAATGAGCAGTATATGAACACACGGTTTATTTCAACTGCAGTAACCTAATGGCCGTATTTGTGGCCTAAATGTGACAGTCACTTATGCACGTGTAATCAAAGATGACCAGTATATGAAAAAAAATATAATTTAAGGATAGTCAGCAAAAAAGCTGTATTTCTGGACTAGCAGACATGCAGATAGATAGTGCTGCCCCAGCATGTCTGCATAAAATGGCTGCCGATTAGGTATTCATAGTGACAAACTGAAGTAAAAAAAAAAAGCGTTTTCAACAAAAGTTGGCTCAGTGCAGGCTTAAAAAAATGTGCACTGCACCCACAAAACACATTGAATTGAGATCGCTGAGTTATAAGGCATTTCTTCTTAGTATTTATCCCTGATCTGTCCCTGACAGCAGCAGCATCCTCTCCCTACACTAAGAATAGCAGAGTGACGTGCAGCGCTACGTGACTTAGCCTTATCTAGAGGCTGGGTCACATGCTGCAGTTGGCCAATTACAACCATGCCAATAGTAGGCATGGCTGTTATGGCTTCTAAGGGCACACAGTTAAGCGCTTGTTGATTGCTGCTTTGGCCTTTCAAAAAGCTCCATAAAAATCGCCGAACACCGAACACGAACAGAACTTTTACGTAAATGTTCGGGTCCGGGTCCAAAAAAAGCTAAAGTTCGGTACGAACCCGAACTTTACAGTTTGGGTTCGCTCAACTCTATAACATTTGTGGATTGAACGCGCACACAGATGTGCCTAAAATGAGTTAAAATTGTCACAAATAAAAGTTATTCTCTGCTAAAATACTGTATATATCGTTTGTGGATTGAACACACACACAGATGTGGCACAAATTGGGTTAATTTCCACCGCAAAAAAATATCTCACTATCAGGCACACTCTAGTGAATACGTCCCTTTTTTAATGTCTGCTAAACACACTGCTTTCTGATGACGTACTGTAGATCTCACTAATATCAAATCTTTCTGTCTTTTAAAAGCTTTTGGGTACTAAAAAGCGATTTTCCAGCCCTGCACTATCTGTCCCTTCCTGAAGACGCCTGTCCCTGATACTGCTAAATTTAACCCCTGGTAAAAAAAAAAAATTGTGCTTCACCGCTGTCAAACACACACTGTAGTCCTTAAGAGGACTGTTTGGTCTTTCGATAGTTTTTTTTTTGTTAAATTGTTGAATTTTCAGCAAAACGCTATCTGTCCCGGCCTACTGTCTGCTCTCCCCGACGCTGAATGATCCGAGCGTGGGACATCGGCTCCTATATAAACTGGTATCACGTGTTCCGGCCAGCCAATCAGTTTAGGGGTAATAGCTAACATGGCTATGGCATTACACTGAAGGGAATTACTTACCTGAACGTTGATTGGCTGCTTAGGAGGCACCAAATGTGCGGGGAGGAGACTCGAGCAATGCGACGAGCACACGTGGTATTCGGCCGAGTACCTCCACGTGCCGAGCATAGCGATGCTCGAGCCGGACCGGTACTCGGCCGAGCATGCTCTCTCATCACTTCACAATTCACCGCCGAATGGCTAATGGGACGTACTTATATTTCTTTTTTCTACACCACATAAATGGCTGTAGTATAATGTTACTTCACTGCTGAACAGGAATTAAGACATATATTTTTTCCTTTTTTTTCCTTCTTATTAATACACCCCCCCAAAAAAGTTAAACAACGCAGAACGGCCAATAGGACGTACGTATCTTTCCTATTAATACACCCCGTAAATGGCTGTATCACACAGAACTTGCACCCCAATCACAAGCAAGGTTTGCTGGAATGAATGATGTATCATATAGTGCAAACAACCTAAAAGCAGTAGTATAACACCAATTTAGATCCCCAGGGCAGCAAGGTGTAATAGAATCGCTCCTATTACCCAGGCTCTACACTCTCCTATTGCACCCTGTTATTCTTTTATAGTGTAGATGCCTCCCTATGTAACGCCCCAGGGTGGAATTACCACCTCTTTTTGGACCCCCACTATCTTTAAAGGTTGATTCGTTTTCACCTAATGCAAATAATACTATGTTCTGCACAGTGTGCAAATATATTTCTGATTTTACTTATGTTGACATGAAATGTGCCTGGTTCACCAGCAGATGGCGGCACTTCTGGCAGAGCTGAGTTACCTAGAATGGAGCCCTCCATTCATTCTATTCCCCTCTCTAGAGAGGCAGGAGTTTTGTTAGTGTTAGTCAGTCTAACCTACCCCATCTTGGGGAGAGGTTAAGTCTAGCTTACCCCTTGTAAGGGGAAGGCTGTGTATCGGCGAGCAGAGCACTGTCTGCTATGCTGGGCCCAGAGTCCCCAGCTACAAGCCTCTGAAGCCAGGAAGAAGTTTCCCTGGATAAAGTAAGAGACAGACTACAGACAGCAAAGTTACAGTTACAACAGAAGAGGAAAAGTTTGCTATTTAATCCAGCCAACCTAGCAGAGCTAAGAGCTGAGATTTTTGCAGAAGTGTTTGCCTGCCAGAACTTAAGCCAAACCTGCTGATGACCAATATAAAGTTTGGAAGATTGTTCCTTGATGCAAGTCTATGCAAGTAAAGCTGTTTTAAACGTTAATACAAAGTCTGGACTCAATTATTCCTTCATCATCCAAGTTATTCAACCCTTGTTGCACTGCTTTGGACTACAACGCCTGGGGATCCAAGGATATGCAGGTAAGAGTACCGTGACACGTGAATACGACACCTTCAGAGAGATTGTAAGTCACTCTACACCACTCTGGCAATCCTACACCTGGGTACCAACACTACCATCTACAAAGGGGACTCGTTGTTTCAGTGCAACTGGCGTCATGACAACTTGCTCTATCAAAGGGACATATATAGTAAAAACCTCTTAAGTGTCAAGGGATACCCCCAGGTGGCTAGTAGGCCTGTTGCACCTATCCTTTCCCTACACATTGAATGATCTTTCCCTGAACCTGTAAATCATTTTTTCAGCACAATGAAGTCTTTCTCAGCACAGTCCCTAGCGCCTGCTAACGTCTCTTCCTGCACTAAGTACACTGGAAAATGGCAGAATCCAAAATGGTTGAGGCTATTTATAGGGCTGTGACATCACAGGGGCTGGTTGGCTGCTGATTGGCTGCATGCATGGAATTGTGGTGATCCCTTTCTCTCAGAGCTCTTTGCTCCATTTTTCCTAAAATGGCTGCTGCATGTGTTAGGACATCTAACACGTGCAGCAGCCATTTTAGGAAAAAATGCGATTTGTTACCATGAAGCGTGAGGAAATTGGGATTAATTAACTTTGATTCGCTCATCTCTAATAATATCCTCCAATACTATGGTTTCGAGCAGAGATGAGTGAACTGAGCCTAAACAAATAGGATTCGACCTGAATTTTTGCACAAATGTTGGCATTTTGGAGAAAGAGAGAATGAGAGAGAAATAAAATAAAATAAATTTTTTTAAAATGTGTGAAAATTTTTTGAGAAATGTCAGAAAAAATCCTAGGAGACCTCAGAGGATCATATACAATTTGGAAGGCCAGAACGGGTTTGGATCCAAATCAAATTGGTTGACTGATTTGGCCAAATCAAACCCAAATCGAATTTTGATCTATTGCTTCATTTCTAGCTTTGAAAGGAAAATTTTTTGGGGGGTTTTAGTAACTAAACATTAAAGATCACGCACAGTTGTAAATTGTGCCATATTTATTAACAATGGCGTAAAGGCGAGAGGTTCAGTATGTTGTGGCACACTGTGATTGATTAGTACGCCACAGCTACCGATTGACAAACAGGACAGGTTTGGTTGAAAACAAAAGTGTTTTATAGATACAATATGATATGATATGGAGGGATTAACTTTCGGTGCAATAGCTGATAGTTTGCATGCATTCATGCAACAATTGAGGGTCAGTTTGTGTATATCTCTTGTATATTGCTTATCTCATTGCAATTATTTATTTTTGCCAGTGTCTAGCTGGCTGGAGGTCGCTAGGGTATATTCCATCTAGTTAAAGGCATATTCCAAGATTTTAATACTGGTGTCCTATTCTAAGGATAAGCAACAATATTTGATTGGTGGGGATCCAATAATTCATGCCGGAAGTTGCGACCAGAACTATGTGGTTCCGTCCATTATGTATAATGGATGGAGTTGGTAACTGTAAAGCTGCTCCCTGTGATGTGAAAGGGAGGAATGCTGCAGTAACCAGACCCATCCACTATACAATGTATGGAAGTTGTAATCGGAGCTACTCGGGAACAGCTGATCTTCAAGGGTGCAGGTTGACCCACGCCGATCAGATATTGATAACCTATTCTACGGATAGGCCATCAATATTAAAATCTTGAAATACCCCTTCACGTTGTCTATACACATGGCTCGACCATATGGGCTTTTAAGGGAGACAGAGGAGAAAACCTCTGCCAGATACTTCTGGCAGCATCTAATCTCCTGGGAGAACAAAAGGAAGGGGCACTGAGGTCCATTGCACTTAATCAATCTCTCCCTCGACATTATCTGTCAGATGACAGAGTCAGGAGCTTGTCATACACATTAGATTGTTGGCTGATCCTGACAAAAACTACAGGATTGACAGACAATAGTTTAATATGTAAGGGGCCTCAAAGCTTTCATCAACAATAGATCCCGGAAAGACTGTATGGTCAGTCTGAATGACTGTGATGGCCAATATGGACTAAAATGTGTATGGCTGTGTGAGTGAAACAATCGTCATTGTTTGTTTAAGGGATGTTCAGCTATTAACCTATGATCAGTTTTAGCTACTTTGGGACCATGAACTGTGTATAGGTGCTCAGTAACCTTTTGGTTGCCATCGATAGAAATGGGTGCATATTAGTGCTTAAAGGGGTTGGCCACTTTCTGGCTGCTTGTGACCAATCTGTATGTAAGATGACTATATGAAAATTGGCAATATATCCTTTGTTGATATTCTTTACCATTTGCTATATTTCATAGGCCATGCCCCCTTGTCTTTTGTGTTGTCCACATAGAGGTCCTGTCCATAAGATGGCCGCTGATGAAGGGTCAATTAACCAGGTATATCACCTCCATGTGATGTCTCCTGCATTCAAGTACACTGTATCTGTCCTAAACTCCCAAAATAGCAAGTGCAGATGGCAGATGCAGTGTATTTGAACAGAGGAGACATCACATGGAGGTGATTTACCTGGTCACATGATCCTCCATCAGCAGCCATTTTATGGACAAGACTTCTCTATAGGCAGAAGAAAAGATTTGGCAAGCAAGGGAGCATACTTTATGAAATATGGAAAATGGTGCAGAATTTCAACAATTGCTATATTGGTAAGTGCTATATAATCAACTTACAAACACATTGATCAACAATAGCCAGAAAGTGGCCAACCCCTTTAATATACAGTGGGGGAAATAATTATTTGACCCCTCACTGATTTTGTAAGTTTGTCCAATGACAAAGAAATGAAAAGTCTCAGAACAGTATCATTTCAATGGTAGGTTTATTGTAACAGTGGCAGATAGCACATCAAAAGGAAAATCGAAAAAATAACTTTAAATAAAAGATAGCAACTGATTTGCATTTCATTGAGTGAAATAAGTATTTGAACCCCTACCAACCATTAAGAGTTCTGGCTCCCACAGAGTGGTTAGACACTTCTACTCAATTAGTCACCCTCATTAAGGACACCTGTCTTAACTAGTCACCTGTATAAAAGACACCTGTCCACAGAATCAATCAATCAAGCAGACTCCAAACTCTCCAACATGGGAAAGACCAAAGAGCTGTCCAAGGATGTCAGAGACAAAATTGTAGACCTGCACAAGGCTGGAATGGGCTACAAAACCATTAGCAAGAAGCTGGGAGAGAAGGTGACAACTGTTGGTGCGATTGTTCGAAAATGGAAGGAGCACAAAATGACCATCAATCGACCTCGCTCTGGGGCTCCACGCAAGATCTCACCTCGTGGGGTGTCAATGGTTCTGAGAAAGGTGAAAAAGCATCCTAGAACTACACGGGAGGAGTTAGTTAATGACCTCAAATTAGCAGGGACCACAGTCACCAAGAAAACCATTGGAAACACATTACACCGCAATGGATTAAAATCCTGCAGGGCTCGCAAGGTCCCCCTGCTCAGGAAGGCACATGTGCAGGCCCGTCTGAAGTTTGCCAATGAACACCTGAATGATTCAGAGAGTGACTGGGAGAAGGTGCTGTGGTCTGATGAGACCAAAATAGAGCTCTTTGGCATTAACTCAACTCGCTGTGTTTGGAGGAAGAAAAATGCTGCCTATGACCCCCAAAACACCGTCCCCACCGTCAAGCATGGGGGTGGAAACATTTTGCTTTGGGGGTGTTTTTCTGCTAAGGGCACAGGACAACTTATTCGCATAAACGGGAAAATGGACGGAGCCATGTATCGTGAAATCCTGAGCGACAACCTCCTTCCCTCTGCCAGGAAACTGAAAATGGGTCGTGGATGGGTGTTCCAGCACGACAATGACCCAAAACATACAGCAAAGGCAACAAAGGAGTGGCTCAAGAAGAAGCACATTAAGGTCATGGAGTGGCCTAGTCAGTCTCCGGACCTTAATCCAATCGAAAACCTATGGAGGGAGCTCAAGCTCAGAGTTGCACAGAGACAGCCTCGAAACCTTAGGGATTTAGAGATGATCTGCAAAGAGGAGTGGACCAACATTCCTCCTAAAATGTGCGCAAACTTGGTCATCAATTACAAGAAACGTTTGACCTCTGTGCTTGCAAACAAGGGTTTTTCCACCAAGTATTAAGTCTTTTTTTGTTAGAGGGTTCAAATACTTATTTCACTCAATGAAATGCAAATCAGTTGCTATCTTTTATTTAAAGTTATTTTTTCGATTTTCCTTTTGATGTGCTATCTGCCACTGTTACAATAAACCTACCATTGAAATGATACTGTTCTGAGACTTTTCATTTCTTTGTCATTGGACAAACTTACAAAATCAGTGAGGGGTCAAATAATTATTTCCCCCACTGTACCTGTACAATGGGGCTCATGTGGAGTACTCAACTGTAACGGCATCTACTACAAGTATCATTTCATTTAATTTATTAAAAGTCTCAGAACAGTATCATTTCAATGGTAGGTTTATTGTAACAGTGGCAGATAGCACATCAAAAGGAAAATCGAAAAAATAACTTTAAATAAAAGATAGCAACTGATTTGCATTTCATTGAGTGAAATAAGTATTTGAACCCCTACCAACCATTAAGAGTTCTGGCTCCCACAGAGTGGTTAGACACTTCTACTCAATTAGTCACCCTCATTAAGGACACCTGTCTTAACTAGTCACCTGTATAAAAGACACCTGTCCACAGAATCAATCAATCAAGCAGACTCCAAACTCTCCAACATGGGAAAGACCAAAGAGCTGTCCAAGGATGTCAGAGACAAAATTGTAGACCTGCACAAGGCTGGAATGGGCTACAAAACCATTAGCAAGAAGCTGGGAGAGAAGGTGACAACTGTTGGTGCGATTGTTCGAAAATGGAAGGAGCACAAAATGACCATCAATCGACCTCGCTCTGGGGCTCCACGCAAGATCTCACCTCGTGGGGTGTCAATGGTTCTGAGAAAGGTGAAAAAGCATCCTAGAACTACACGGGAGGAGTTAGTTAATGACCTCAAATTAGCAGGGACCACAGTCACCAAGAAAACCATTGGAAACACATTACACCGCAATGGATTAAAATCCTGCAGGGCTCGCAAGGTCCCCCTGCTCAGGAAGGCACATGTGCAGGCCCGTCTGAAGTTTGCCAATGAACACCTGAATGATTCAGAGAGTGACTGGGAGAAGGTGCTGTGGTCTGATGAGACCAAAATAGAGCTCTTTGGCATTAACTCAACTCGCTGTGTTTGGAGGAAGAAAAATGCTGCCTATGACCCCCAAAACACCGTCCCCACCGTCAAGCATGGGGGTGGAAACATTTTGCTTTGGGGGTGTTTTTCTGCTAAGGGCACAGGACAACTTATTCGCATAAACGGGAAAATGGACGGAGCCATGTATCGTGAAATCCTGAGCGACAACCTCCTTCCCTCTGCCAGGAAACTGAAAATGGGTCGTGGATGGGTGTTCCAGCACGACAATGACCCAAAACATACAGCAAAGGCAACAAAGGAGTGGCTCAAGAAGAAGCACATTAAGGTCATGGAGTGGCCTAGTCAGTCTCCGGACCTTAATCCAATCGAAAACCTATGGAGGGAGCTCAAGCTCAGAGTTGCACAGAGACAGCCTCGAAACCTTAGGGATTTAGAGATGATCTGCAAAGAGGAGTGGACCAACATTCCTCCTAAAATGTGCGCAAACTTGGTCATCAATTACAAGAAACGTTTGACCTCTGTGCTTGCAAACAAGGGTTTTTCCACCAAGTATTAAGTCTTTTTTTGTTAGAGGGTTCAAATACTTATTTCACTCAATGAAATGCAAATCAGTTGCTATCTTTTATTTAAAGTTATTTTTTCGATTTTCCTTTTGATGTGCTATCTGCCACTGTTACAATAAACCTACCATTGAAATGATACTGTTCTGAGACTTTTCATTTCTTTGTCATTGGACAAACTTACAAAATCAGTGAGGGGTCAAATAATTATTTCCCCCACTGTACCTGTACAATGGGGCTCATGTGGAGTACTCAACTGTAACGGCATCTACTACAAGTATCATTTCATTTAATTTATTAAACTGCTTCAAATCTTACTGATCTTGTAGTCATTCTTTAAACATTAGAAATGTCAACTTGTATTAATGTGCCTGACATAGCTTATCATCATATTTCCATCAGAAAAGGGCAGCTTTATTGTTAAATAGGTTGTCTAGAGTGTGACTTACAGGTGACCAACCATTATTCTGAAACTGCACAAAGGTCAGAAGAAGTGTAGCGTTGGGGGGAGAGTGAATAAATGTAATGTAATTGTGCCAAATTATGATGATAAATATGTAATGGCCCGAACGAGGTAGATGATACCGGTGACGTCCTGGGGAACATTTCAGGAGATGCAATACAGGAGGATGCTAAAGAGAATATACTTTGACTTTCATTTACAAGCTCCTGTGGCCCCATAAAAAATTTGTAACAAAGACCCCTAACTACAAAATCAGGGTCTTTGTCCCTCATGTTGTAATAACACATTTGAGATGCAACGAACAGTCAGGAATACATCAGACTTACCAGTCCCCTCCTCTGTAACAGAAGCTGCAACTTTGAGTTCATTTCTCTTGTTAGTTTCGTTCATCCTGAACACCCCAGACTTTACATCAATGGTATGGCAACCAGATCTGTCCAGCTGTGTGAAAGAATCAATTCATATTTAAAAGCCAATCATTTAACATAGCTGTATGAAATGCAAGAAATAACAGAAAGAGTGGCCTGGCAGCTGCTATGGCACCAGTGGTGTAACGTGGGCCTCCGGGGCTTCCTTCTAAGTTCTTAGAATCTGTTATTCTACTGCCTATTTTAGAGTCAGGATGCCACCCCTTAATATCTAGCATGCGTTCCTTTATGTGTTAATAATTTTGGAACACTTTTACTTATCTATGTGACTCTGAGACTGCTTGGCCCACATTCAGTAATGTGTCTGCGTCTGGAATCTGTCTAACAAGGGGCACAAACTGGCCTATTTTGACTAGAGCTTCTACAATTGTTTTCTACTTAGTTGAGAAGTGAGTGGTGCTTAGATGGAAGGGACTGGGCTATGTGGGAAATGGGGGGTGGGCTAAGATGTTTGGCATCTTTGTGTAATTTTATCCAATTCTCTATCAGCTACACGTCTGTTTTTTTATACTTCTGAAACACAACCTTTTTTTCTTTTAATCTATTACTTACTTCTCTAGTAAACCATAGTGTGGTCCCTCCTTCCTTTTACTTTTGATGATCTGTCTGACATACAGTTTAGTTGACTTTTAGATGACCACATTTAATAATGTCCACTGGTTATACACACACCCACTGTTTATTCTGACCCTTTTAATTTCCCGTTTAAACTCCCTCTCTATTTCCTTGAAATTAGTCCTTCTAAAGTCATTACTTTTTTAATAGTGTATGATGGTTCCCAGTCTGCTTTTATATCAAACCATAAACATTCGTGGTCATCGGAACCTAAATGTTCTTCCACCTTAACCTAGGCCACCAGTACCCATTTGTAAAGATTAAATCTAGAATGTTATCTCCTCTGGTTGGTGGCTTCACTAGCTGTTCCAAAGATGCTCTTTTAAGTGCATCAGTTGCATGTAAGAGCACTAGAGATACTGCAGTCTACACCAGGCATGTTAAAGTCACCCATAACTACAATTCCTCCCTTTTCTGCCTTTTGAGAAATTTCATCAACCAACTTATCATAATCCTCACTTTGACCTGGAGACCTATAAAACACATCAGTTCTGATAACAGTGTCCTCCTTAGCTTGCATGCAAGCGCAAAGAGTTCAAAGCTCTTTGTGTGTGTGTTCTGAATTTCTGTAGATTTTAGACGATCATGGACATAAATGGCTAATCCGCCACTTTTTCACCTATTTTGTCTTTCTTGTACAGTGTGTATCCAGGTATGGCAATTTCCCAGTCATTACAATACTTAAACCACGTTTCAGTTATTGCAACAAGATCAAAATTATCCCTATTTTTATCCCCATAAGTTTGTAAATCCTATGTACTGTCACTATCATCACACTAAGAAATTAAACTTTCTGGGGATAGAAATCATCATCATCAATAAAATTTCTATCCCCTTCGTCTAGGTCAAAGACTATGGACATCTTTAGAGACATTTATTATAATCATCATCATTATTATTAAGTGTTCTTGCATGGCAAGACCACTTACTGTTATCTCACATATATATTCTTATTATTATAGCCAAATTTACCACCCTAACTCCTCCCACAGTTTTTACACTACATAGACAGTAATATACCGAAACGTGCGGATTGTTCCCGATTGGTGTGCTATTACTTTGTGGAATGTTTCGCAGAATGGTTCATGAAATATCGGCGTTTTTGTGGCGAAATTGGTCCCATAGGAATGAATGGCGGAATGT